>NW_025880389.1:0-3301 GCF_002878395.1 Capsicum annuum
TTTTTTTATTTGGATGAAATAATTATTTTGGTTTATTAAAAACTGAAGAAACTCAGGATTAAATTTAGTCGTGGAGGGCAAAAATTAGGTGTCAACAGCTGCCCCCTCCCTTTGGGTTGGGTGGATGTAAGTAACCCTAGGCAAAGGAAGGTTGACGTTCCTAATTTTTGTCCGACCATAGATTCGAATCTGAAAGAGGTTGGTTTTCGCACGAGTTTCATAGAGTCATGGCCGGACCTCGGTATTAGGTTTCCTACATATCTCAGGTTACATGAGAATTCAGGCCACTTGTAGTTCATAGAGCTTGATTTAAAGCATGATTTTTAAAAAATTCACAAGTTATCTCGGTTTTAGAGTGTTTGATAAAACTGAGAAACTGGGGAATAAAGGGATTAGGGGGGAGGTTGGAATGCAGTCGAGTTTTCTACATAGATCCTAGCCTACATATTCCCAAGATTTTAGGGAATCAGACTGCTTGTAGTTCAACTTAATCGGTAGAAAAGATAGTCTTTTATTTTAAACCATCTTTGGCTCGGAATGAGTGACAAATTGATCGAGTTGTAGAAAAGAGGCTTGTAACCTCTTAACCATGAATGTGGGATCCTTCACATCCATATTCAAGAACTTACCTGGACATAATTTCCAAAACTCTAAGTGTGTTGCCACCCAAATTTGAAAAAAAGAGAAGGTTACCCTCGGCATGAGTTTAAAAATATCCCGAAGGTGAAGATGAAACCTGAATATCCTGAAATACCCACATGCCTTCTAACAGGGGTGCGGTTGGATGGTGGTGGTAATCATCCTTTAGCTCGCGTCCAAAGAGTTTGACGTCCCTCTTTAGACTATGTCCCGTTTTGCTACTAAGAAAGAGTTCCACGTTGTGTTGCGTCCTACCTAAAGTCGTCCGCACCTGTAGTTTTATTTGAGATTTTCATCCTCTCGGATGGTCTCAATAATGCTTCAAGCAAAAAGTGTTAGTACTAAACATAATTCGCGAAAGAGGTATGTAGTTTGTTATCATATCTCTACGTGAGTTGTGGCTTGAAAAGTGAAGTCATCCTTTATTGTACCTATATCACTTATTGTATGTGGAATCATAACCTCTCCGGCTGTAGCCGATGATCTATTTATAAATTTTCCCTAAATTATCAATCTTTAGATGATCTTGCACATTATTTGATGTTGGATACGAGCCGACTTACAGATATCCTTTGAACTTTTAGCTTTTAGGTAATCCTGCACATCATCCGACTTTGGATAAGAGATGACTTACAGATATCCCTCCAATCGCTAGCTTTCAGGTGTTCCTGCATATCATCCGACCTTGGATACAATATGACTTATAGATAATCCCTCAAATTGATCATCTTTGAGTAATCCTGTACATAATAGATCTTAGATATGACGAGGCTTATAGAGAACCCTTGGACGTATCAATTTGACAATCTTGCATATCCTTCGGTAAGGATTTAGTTACGACTTACGGATAACCTCTGAACTATCAACTTTTGGGCGATCTTGCACACTATCCGATTAGGATGTTATTGTGTCTTATGGATGTCCTACAGGCTATCAACTCATAGGTGATCATGCACACTATCCTATTTCAAATAATATGACTTATAGATAACCTTCAAATTGCCAATTTCTAGGAAATCTTATATATCATTCATCCTTAGATAGCGACCTGAAGGCGTCCCTCCAAATCGTGTGCTCTTAATATATTCAGATGCTGATTCATGAAAAGATGATAATATCCTCGATGCCAGCATTGTGTCTTGCGTGTCAATAGATATATTGAATGCTGATGATGTCCTCGACGCCAGCGTTGTGTCTAGCGTGTCGACAGATATATTGAATTCTGATAAAACCCTCTACGCCAGCATTGTGTCTAGCGTGTCGATAGATATTGATGCTGATGATATCCTTGACGCCAGCGTTGTATCTAGAACATCAACAGATATTGAATGCTGATGATATCCTCGACCCCAGCGTTGTGTCTAGCGCATCAACAGATATTAAATATTGATGATATCCTTGATGCCAGCGTTGTGTCTAGCGTGTCGACAGATATATTGGATGCTGATGATACCCTCTACGCGAGCGTTGTATCTAGTGTGTCAATAGATATATTGGATGCTGATGATACCCTCTATGCCAGCGTTATGTCTAGCGTGTCAATAGATATATTAGATGCTGATAATACTCTCTACGCCAGCATTGTGTCTAGCGTGTCAACAGATATTGAATACTGATGATATCCTCTACGCTGGCGTTGTGTCTAGCGTGTCGTCAGATATTGAATGATGATAATATCCTCGACGCCAGCGTTGTGTCTAGCGCGTCAACAGATATTGAATGCTGATGATATCCTCGATGCTAGCATTGTGTATAGCACGTCAACAGATATGTAATGGCCTCTGCGATAATGATATGTGATGGCCTTTGCGACAATGATATGCAATGACCGTTGTGGCAGTGATAAAATAATTTTACCTGGCTTCATTTGTCAGTGTCCTGCTTTTTACATGTACCTGTACTCAAGGTAGACGATTAGTAGACACAAAGTTGCTTTTACTAGCGACTATTTTTAGGAAACTTCTAAATACGATACGTGTAAAGAAGACAAAGTGCTTTTGTTTGTCGCCTACGATCTCAAGAAATGAGATGGACAAATCAAAAGGTCCTCAATAAATGGGCATTAAAACTATTTTTGGGGCTGCCCTAAAATACCATTCTTGGGCATTAATGATCTGTTGTGGCTCCCAATTCGCTCGGGGATTTTTGAAAGAGACTCTCATTTTGCGTATTGATCCCTGCATCCACAAAAAAATGATTAGTTGAATGGAATTACTCTATGTTGACCTTCTTCGATCCTTGATTTTCTCCTTGCCATCTCTTGGGCATTCCATCATATTGAGACTTCCACCCTGACACTCTATCCCAAATGATGTCTAGGCAAGTACTAAGTAATTGAGTCGTAAGATTTTTGAAAATAGTCTTAAATTTTGAAAATAATTTTGAAAACTTTTGTAAAATTTTAGAAAGTTTCTGCCAGTCATGTCATGTACTAGCTCAATGAACGTCTTTCTCGCGGTTCTGACTATATCCGATGGATGGTTTCCAAAACTCATGATTATTGTTGGAGGGTTTCTTCAAGTAGTTCTATCATAGCCAAAAATTGAGTCTACCCAGACTTTGTTACAGTTGGTGGTTTCCAAAGCTTTAACCTCAGGTGCTGGGGAATTTGGAATATGTCCCGGCATTTGGTGGAAATTTTGAGGAAGACCTCAAAATTTCC
>NW_025880389.1:3401-4917 GCF_002878395.1 Capsicum annuum
TGTAAAATTTTAGAAAGTTTCTGCCAGTCATGTCATGTACTAGCTCAATGAACGTCTTTCTCGCGGTTCTGACTATATCCGATGGATGGTTTCCAAAACTCATGATTATTGTTGGAGGGTTTCTTCAAGTAGTTCTATCATAGCCAAAAATTGAGTCTACCCAGACTTTGTTACAGTTGGTGGTTTCCAAAGCTTTAACCTCAGGTGCTGGGGAATTTGGAATATGTCCCGGCATTTGGTGGAAATTTTGAGGTCTTCCTCAAAATTTCTGCCCCATTTTAAACTTGTTTGAGATAATACCAAGATGAGTGGATCTGAAGTCTTTACTGATCTTCATTCTCTTTGTTGGATGTCGATCTTCTCTTATAAATTTTGAGATTCTTTCTCAAATTTTTTTCCCCAGTTTCCATTTCCTAGGGTTATATGACCGAGCCATTAGGGCGCCCACGTATCCTGTTGAAGTAGGAATTAGGTCAAACGTAGTTCAGGCTATGCTAGGGATATACAAAAGAAATTAATGGGTTGACCAAAGCCGACATAGGCCGCCTACGTATCCCTTTTATTGGGAATTCAGGTCATCACGTAGTTCATACATAGGGGTGAAAGGATAAATTTTCCTAAGGGGTTGACAGAAGCCGACATAGGCCGCCTACGTATCCCTTTCTTGGGAATTCAGGTCAAACGTAGTTCGTGCATAAAGAGAAAGGATTCTAGGCAGTTACATACTAGAAAACAACATTATTACAAAGGTGATTACAAACAAACTAAGAAAACACAAAAACTAGAACGTCATTCAAACATAATATCTCTTTACCGTATCAGAATTGATTGGTTTGGTCCACTCTGTGCCATCCATCTCAGACAAAATCAGAGCTCCTCCAGATAGCACCTTGTGAACTATGTATGACCCTTGCCAGTTTGGAGTGAACTTGCCCTTGTACTCCTCTTGGTGAGGGAATATTCATTTGAGAACCAGTTGCCCCACTTCAAATGCTCGAGTTCTTACCTTCTTGTTAAAGGCATGAACCATCCTGTGTTGATACAACTGACCATGGCATACAACGGTCATTCCCTTTTCATCAATTAACATGAATTGTTCATAGCAAGCACAAACCCATTCTTCATTACTCAGTCCAACTTCCTGAATAATCCTTAGGGAAGGTATTTCAACCTCAGTGGGTATCACAGCTTCATTCCCGTAAACTAGTAAATAGGGAGTTGCTCCTGCGAAGGTTCAAACTGTTGTTTGCTACCCTAGCAAGGCATAAGGTAACATCTCGTGCCATGATCTATCATTTTTTACCATCTTTCTCAAGATCTTCTTGATATTCTTGTTAGCAGCTTCTACGGCTTCATTCATTTGGGGACGGTACGCTATCGAGTTGCGATGCACAATCTTGAACTGATCACAAATTTCTTTCATCAAGTGACTGTTCAAGTTTGCCCCATTATCAATAATAATCGATTCTGCCACTCCAAATCGGCAAATCAAGTTATTCCTGATGAAATCTGCAAC
>NW_025880390.1:0-2388 GCF_002878395.1 Capsicum annuum
TTTTGAAAATATTTGGTTGAGGTTATAATTCTTTTTCTTTGGTATTTCAAGTCTATTTTGAGTGACTATATTTTTCCCTTTAGATGTTCGTGCAACTGTAATTGAAGTTTCGTTAGTAATTTGAGTTTTAAGGTGTTTCTCATCGTCACCTTCTAGGTCTAGTTTTGTATTTTTGTTATTAGCCACCATCGTACTTGTGTATTATCTGTTCTTACAATTAACTTGTTATATACGATATATAGTTCAAATGCTATTAAACATTTATATAAAGATCATAATTCTTTTCTATTCCTTTCCCATTTTATTTTTGTTTCGTTAAAAGTTCCTGAATAATATCTACAGTGATGTTCTAATTTTTCTTCTTCATATCTATATTTGAGTACTCCTCCATAACTATATTCACTTGCATCAGCTTCTACTATATATGTAAATTTTTTATTTTCATCTGGAAATTGTAATTTTGGTAATTCTTTACAAAATAATTTTATTTTCTGTACCTGTTTTTTGTCTTCTTCATTATAGCTATATTCTACATCCTTTTTTAATTTTTTATGTAATGGTTTTAGTTTTCTGCTAATTTTGGAATATATTCTCTTACTTGATTTACTAATCCTAAAAATGATTGTAATTTCTTTTTTACATCTAATTCTTCTTTTGAATTTATTATTTTTTAGACTATATGTTGCATTTTTACTCCACTTTTATCTATTTGTATTCCTAAAAATTTTATCTGATTTTTCATAATTTCTACTTTCTTTTCAGTTAAACTTATTCCCGATTTTTCTATTATATCTGTAAATTGTCCTAATAATTTTAAATGTTCTTTAGTTTTTATATATAATAGTATATCATCTATGTATACTATACAATTAGACAATTGTTTAAAATAGCTATCCATAAAATGTTGATATCTACCTGGTGTATTTTTATATCCAAATAGTAGTACATTTCATTCATAAAATCTGTGGTACCGTAAATGCGGTTAATTCCTTAGATTTTTCTTCTAACTTTAAATGGTAAAATCTTGATTTACAATCAAATTTATTAAAATAATTATATTCTTGTATTTGTCTTATTTTTAATATCTTGTTTGGTCTAGGATAATTATATGTCATAGATTTAAATTTCTATAATCAATAACCATCCTACTTTTTCCTCTTTTTTTGTTCACTATGTTTATTTACTATAAATGCTAGACTATTATGTTTACTATTAACTTTTTGTATATATTGTTTTTCTAATAATTCTTCTATATGCATTTTAAAATTTTTTAAATCATCAAAATTATATGTTAATGATTTCTGGGTTATTATGCTATTTTTATCTATTAATTCAATTTTTATAGTAGTTTTATGTTTTTTCCATCCTTTTAATGGATCTTTACTATATAATTGGTCTAATTTTTTCTTTATTATTTCTATCTTATTTACTGAAAATATAATCCGAAAATATAGTTTTTTATTTTTTATTTATCGAAAATACGACTAGTTCTATTGTATTTTCAGTATTTTTTATATTTTTTCACTTCCTTTTATCCAATCAGTTTTCTTTTCTTATTTTATTAATAACTCTTTTTGCTCTTACTTTCTGATTACATGATGTTGTAAACCACCAATCTGTTCTAGTTATTATATGTGGGTATAATTTGTCTAAAAATGGCAGTCTTAAAAGTATACTCGTGATGTTAGTTCATAATTATAGATTTCTTCTATTGTTATTATTTTATTCCATATCTGTATTTTTACATTTAACAATGAAGGAAGTTTAATTACATATAAAGCTAAAAATGTAAAAATACAGATATGGGATAAAATAATAACAATAAAAGAAATTTATAATTATGAACTAACATCAAAAGATATACTTTTAGGAATGCCATTTTTAGACAAATTATACCCACATATAATAAGTAGAACGGATTGGTGGTTTACAACACCATGTAAACAGAAAGTAAGAGCAAAAAGAGTTATTAATAAAATAAGAAAGAAAACTGATTGGATAAAAGGATGTGAAAATTACGCAAAAGTTAGAAAATATAAAAAATACTGAAGATACAATAGAACTAGTCGTATTTTTGATAAATAAAAAAAAATAACTATATTTTCAGTAAATAAGATTAAAATAATAAAGAAAAAATTAGAACAATTATATAGTGAAAATCCATTAAGAGGATGGGAAAAACATAAAACTATTATAAAAATTGAATTAATAGATAAAAATAGCATAATAACCCAGAAACCATTAACATATAATTTTGATGATTTAAAATGCATATAAAAGAATTATTAGAAAAAGAATATATACAAAAAAGTAATAGTAAACATAATAGCCCAGCATTTATAGTAAATAAACACAGTGAACAAAAAAGAGGAAAAAGTAGGATGGTTA
>NW_025880391.1:0-5902 GCF_002878395.1 Capsicum annuum
GGGGCTCTTTCGATTCACTAGCACAACTCTTTTGTTATTCACCTCAATTTTTTTTTCAAAACTTATATTTAAAGCCTAGTGGAGCCGTGTACGGCCTATTTCAATCCACTAGCAACTTGTAGTTCATCTTGTTCCTTGTGCTGGATGAAAATGTGGCATTTGGAGGTGTAGTAGTAAGACGGATGGTAAGTGTGATTTGTTGAGCATAAGTATAGTGGAATCCGTTTTTGCATACATTTGGGGTTAATAGGGAGTGATATATCCTTGTGTGTCAATTTTTTGATGTAGTTTGTTCGAGGTATGAAATGGGTGTTGACGGTTTTTGTATACCAGAGAGTATAGGTTAGTAATGGAAGTACTCGGTGAGTGAGTGTTGTTAAATTATGCCGTTGCCGGGTTGCAAGAGGAAGTTAAGTTAAGACGTAGAGAGCTATGAACTAAGTTAAGTTGTGTATGAAGGATAGATAATAGTGATGGGTGAAAGAAGGACGTGTTAATGGATTGTGAATAAGATAAGCTATATGATTATGACCAATTATTATTGTTATGAAGTTTAAATAGGCTAGCATTTGTTGAGGATTGTTTTATAGTTTCTAAGTGGAAATTTCGTGCGAAAAGTTTTAAGTTATATTGTGTGCTAAAAGTTAAGTTTGAATGATTGGTGATCGTGAAGGTGACTATGTCGATTTCTTAATTAATGGTATTAGTTGTTAGGAAGTGATCTAGTAGGCTTGAATATTGGATATAAGAGCCTATGTTTGGTTGATTCGTGATTAAGTTTGATGTTGTGTTTATGATGAGAAAGTTCACACAAGATATTATGGGACTGCTTTAATTTCGAGGATTAGCGTATGACTGTAATGGTTGAACTTCTTAGATGTGATTTTGATTCTTATGGTTTAGAAATATAAGTTTACAAGCGTTATTTTAATAAGCGATGACAGAGGTAGTGTGGTCTGTTAAGGATAAGAAAAAAATTGAGTTGAGCGTTAGACTCTAAGATTAAAATTTCAAAGTTGAGTTGAAAGTGTTGAAGCTCTAGATGGTGTATGCTTATTTTGAGCTAAGTGGTAATGTGAAGTAAGATTGAGATTAAGATTTCATGTGTATTGTGGTTAGTTGAAGTTTTAAGTGGTTATCTTGAGGGATTGTGGTGTACATGTTTCAGATTCTGGAAGATAGTTATACTTCAATTCGTAAACTTCTACTAGACGATCTTTGTTTTCCAAGTATTCCAGCTCAGTTAATCAGAATCGTATAGTGTACCTTCTCATTTATCATTTCATCATGTTATCTAAGGATCTTAGGAAGAAATCATTTCCATATGGAGCATCTTAGTAGTTACGAGTATACCTCTGTTCGTGAGTCATGCATATGAGCTAATTCATAGGTGCCCCGTGCACAGTCTTAGTGACCATGTGAAATAAGTGTTGTAGAGGCACATAGAGTCCCAAGGGGGAGATACCCCGTGACTTCTTTAAGCTTCCGTATTTTAAACACATATAGTTCATGCTCAAGTTCTCATTATGAGGCTTGAATTGGCTATTGTTCCAAATGCATTCATACATTCCAGAGTCAGTTCAACTAGATATTTATGCATCAGATATGCATGTTCAGTATGAGGACTAAGAAACAGTAATTCCAATCGTGCCAATATATCTCAGATGTTCGCGTCCCTTAAGAAGGTTAGTTGACCAGTGCTTTTATCATATCAAGCGACATTCGAGGATGATTGTTTCCAAGGGGGAGATAATGTAATACCCCAAAAAATTTTCTTCGTAAAGATTTCGTGAGAAATGTATCGAGTTCTACGCTTTAGAGCGATGCATAAATTTTATGTGTAGTATTTCTAAGACGTTGACCTACCATTGCGTAGAGTATCGAATAAGATTTCTAATGATATATAGATCATCAAAAACGGACACTCGAGCGATGAGTTACGATCATTTCGATCGAACTATGACCATTCTGATCGAACCGTGAACAGTAAAACGTGCAGGAAAAAGTACTGAGGCCTGACGTATTTTTGCTCCAAATTTAAATGATCATAACTCCTTGTACATAATTATCTGGGTGATCTACTATATATCAATAGAAATCTCTACGAGTCCTCTTTCCAATGAAATTGGTTTCATCCAATTTGTCTATCGGAGCAAAAAGTTATGGTCAATCTACTTTAGCCTATCAAAAGTGAATTTTTGGGTCAACTTCAAACGATCATAACTCTTCGTACAAAATGATCTAGGTGAGATACTATATATCAACGAAAAGATATGAGAGTCCTCTTTCTAATGAAATTGGTTTCATCCAATTTGGATATCGGAGTGAAACGTTATGGTTGATCTACTTCAGACTATCAAAACAGTCCACCAAAGGACAGATTCGAGAATTATTGTATTTTTAAGAGCATTTTGGTCATTATGCCTTCACTGCATGGACGAAAATTGTCCATTTATACCTCTATTGACCCATAAAATTCATGTTCTTCCATCAAAAACATTAAGAGAACTAAACCCTAGGTCCATTTTGAGCTCCAAATATCTTTCAATTTCATCATAGAAATAAAAAATTAATCCGATAAACGAACTCCACATTTCAAGACCTTCGAGGATCACCCATTATTTTTCCGAACAGGATTCCATAATGAAGAAGTCAATTTCAAGGTATGTGGGGTTTTTAACATGAGCAATCTTTCGTTCTTGTGCCCAAAGCTTTAATTTTATTATGGTTTTACATGATTTTGCAAGTGAGATTATGTCTAGATAATTCGATTATGAGATTACGATGGTTGAAAGAATAAACTTTGATTTATATGATTATTTCAATGTTTTCATGGTATGATTTAATAATTATCATTGCGAATTACACACTTTTACCACGAGGTGGTATTTTGAACGATTTTGGGACGTATGTCGAGATGGTATTTTGGAATAATATTTTGAGATATGTGTCAAGCTTTATGCTTCCCAATGACGATTTGAATTATTGAATATATATTTGAGACATGAGATGTCTTGATATCTATAATTGTATATTTCATATTTTTATTTTGAATGATTTCGAGATATATGTTGAAATGGTATTTTGAAATAATTTTGAGATTTATGATAAGCTTAAAGCTTCTTTATGACGAAACTGAATCATTGAGCATATTGAGATATAACATTTGAGATGTTACCATGAGTCTTGATATTTTCTCAAAAATATTGATGTCGTCATGACTTGATAAATTGTTACATTTTGACATTTAAAATGGTTGAGTTCTATTATTGAAATTTCATGATATTCGAAAATGGGTATACACTCAAATTACTTTATGAAGTATTTATAAGACTTTGAATTTTTTTCCAATATGGATATACATGGCTACTTCAGTACTCTACTTCTTAAATTGAGAATTTGTGCTATGAATTGCATACTACTACAATGAATTGATAATTCTAAAGGCTTTTGAGATAAAAGTCGTGATTTGAGTTGTACTACAGGATATGTATTCTTATTATGAGTTGAAGGTCTCAAGTTCTTTTCAAAAGCTATCGTCATGATTTAATTATCAAATTGAAAGAATAATCATTTGAGTACATTGACCTTGAACTCGCAGAGTCGAGATGATTTTGAATATGAGAAAGATTAATTTTGATATAGATGTTGAGATGAATTTTGGTATCTTTTTTTTCGGATGATTTTGATGAGTTGAATTGTTGAAAATATTACGTATTGAGTCTTCATATCTTTGTCCAAATGTTGAGTCGGTTATGGTTCAATGCATTGATACCTTGTTGATGTTGAAAAAGATTGAAATGTTTTAAGTCGAAGTTGGGGTTAGGAATCCACAAATTGTTGATGAATTATAAATTGAGATATTTGTTTAGGTCTTTATGATAGACCCTTGTGATGATGATGGTGGATCTCCTAACGCGTTCTGAGCTTGTCGGGGAGTAGTACTTAGCACCGAGAGAGAAATTTGGTATTTCCCAAAACCTATGTGCCACAGTAGGGTTATTTGATAATGATATTACTGGCCAGAGAGCCCGATTATGATTATTGCACTTTTAAGGTCGTACTCCTTGGGAAAGAGTATCACACTCCCACCAATGAGGGTTTCAAACGTTGGTATTCCACATAGCTCACGTGGGGTTGTCGGTTATAGAAAACTCCCCTGTCCATAAAAGTCATGTTTCTTGAATTACCGAGTCACTCCGAGATTTGAGTCAAAGAGTTGAGATGTTTTGATATATTATGATTACGTATGATGAATTTTGACGATATGATAATTTAGATTTTTGATGATTTACATGGATTATGAGATTTTACCATTTGAACTATTTATTATGAAAGTATTAAGAGTATGATTTGATATAACTCAATCCACGTGAGTCATCATTATCTGTATGCATGTTTTCATGAAATTGATGATGTTATTTAAAGTATTGTATGCACCCCCACATACTCAGTATATTCTCTTTGTGCTGACCCCTATTTACTATTCTATTCAGTTGCAGTTTTTGGTCAGCAGGTAAAGAGTCCTCACAGTTCAGGGACTTAGGTCGGTTATTTCAGTTTGGAGCATTGTATCTTCTTTCATAGGTCGAATTAAGTGCGGTAGTTGGGAGTCATGACCTGAGTATGTACAAACTATACTAGTAGAGGCTTCATAGACAGTAGTAGTGGTTGATGTATTCAGTCTCCTTCTTGTATATGTATATGTGTTAGTCGAATTGTCATCTTGTAAATCCAATATTGTACTGAACAGATTCTGAATTGAGATATTTTCAGCTTTATTTTCTCAGAATTATGTTTTAATCAGTTGCTTTTGAGTTATACCGATGAAAAGGGTTAGCTTGGGGTCACTTGTGACCCTAAGTACCGTGTGGCATCTCGAAACTTGATTTTTGGGACGTTACAAACTTGGTATTAGAGCACAGAGTTCAAGTGTCCTAGGGTATCTATAAAGCCATTTCTAATAGAGTCTTATGGAATGGTGCAGAGATGTCTCTACTTTTCTTCGAGAGGCTATAAGGTATTTAGGAAAGGTTGCTGTTCTTTCAAGTCTTGATTCGTGCAATAAGTTTAAACCAGATAAGCTACCAAATTTCTTTTTAGGATCTATAAGTGATAGTTTGTACTTTTCTATCTATGTGCTATTCTTGAGATAGTATGAGCAGCAAGTCCCGGTTCTTTCCCTGATAATATTTTTAGACTGATTAGGAAAATATTTCAGAAGTCTCATAAAAGTGACTTCAGAAGATCCTCCCATTGTGTTATAAGTTCTTGAAGTTTCATGTTATGCCCTTTCCTTTATGACTTATTCAGCTAAGACTGAGTGGATGCATACTCCTTGATCATCCAATATGTTATGCCAAGTTCCTATCTCCCATAATCTTGCTATCATCATGCTGTTGAAAAAAAAATAAAAAAGATAAAAGTCTAGTGAAGCCGTGCGGGGCTCTTTCAATTCACTAACACAGCTGTTTTGTTATTCACCTCAAATTTTTTTTAAAACTTATATTCAAAGCATAGTGGAGCCGTGTGCGGCCTATTTTGATCCACTAGCAACTTGTAGTTTATCTTGTACCTTGTGCTAGCTAAAAATGTGAGATTTGGAGGTGTAGTAGTAAGAAGGATGGTAAGTGTGATTTGTTGAGCATAAGTATAGTGGAATCCATTTTTGCATATATTTGGGGTTAATAGGGAGTGATATATCCTTGTGTGTCAATTTTGTGATGTAGTTTGTTTGAGTTATGAAATGGGTGTTGCCGGTATTTGTATGGTATAGAGTATAGATTAGTAATAAAAGTACTCGGTGGGTGAGTGTCGTTAAATTATGCCGTTGCCGGGTTGCAAGAGGAAGTTAAGTTAAGACGTAGAGAGCTATGAACTAAGTTAAGTTGTGTATGAAGGA
>NW_025880392.1:0-1027 GCF_002878395.1 Capsicum annuum
TTAGAACAAAGATTAACCATCCTAGAAAAAGGAAAAACCAAAATCGCTATAGAAGAATCAGATACACAAGAAGCTATACATTTAGAAAAATTGGAGGCAGAACTTATGAATTTAAATATTACGTAGTCATTCATGGAAAGACTAACGGAATTTTTCAAACATGGTTAGAAGTGTTAGATTCAATACAATGTTTTAAAACCCCTCTTTTAAAAGGTTTTAATGATTTTTCCGAAGCCACAAATCATGCTAGAGGATATTTAGGACCAAACTATTATATATCACCATCACTCAAACAGAACTCAGATCAAATACCTCAGTATAATTAACAAAGAGAGACGGGAAAGATTATTTTCTACAACCACTGTTCTTCTATGACGGAGAATTTCAAGAAGCTAAATGCTCAGAAGGAATCACTCCTCATGGAAAACGCTAGATTAACAAAGCAGGTACAACTATTAGAAGCAAGACTCAACCATCAGACAAATGTAAGCAAGACAAATGCAAAAACACAGACTCAGACACAGAGTTCTCTATCTCCTCAAAAAATGGATGAGAAGGGTGTGCATTTCCCACTAAATGCTTAAAAATTCACTGTACCGGATATTGGTACAGCTAGTCCGGTTCAAACGGTGACCGGTAAAGACAAATCAAAACCGTTAATGGCTGTTACTTTGCCAAAAAGTGAAGATGATGGATGTTGTTCATCAAAACATAAGTTAGCAAAATCAGGTAATAAGATTTTAAAGAAGACTTTAATATCTAAAAGGAAAAATGAAACGATAGAGACTATAATTAAACAGACTTTAGATAAATTCTTTAACAACCAGACACAAGATAAACATATGAATGGACAACCAGATGGACAACCCACTACCAATTCAGACAGAACTGTTCCAGAAATAAATAATGCAGACAATAATTCTTCAAGATCAGATGAAGATGATAGTAACTTTTAGTAAATGTTTCGGTACTATTTCTTTATTGATCAAACAGCTAGTACATCCGGGATCTACTAATGCTAAAGTTT
>NW_025880392.1:1127-2240 GCF_002878395.1 Capsicum annuum
TTAAAGGGCCTTAAAATTTATGGCCCAACCCAGCCCTAATAGGATCGCGGGTTGGGGCGGGCTAGCTCGTTATTTTTATTGAATTTTTGTTAGATTTTATTTTTCAATTTGAACTAATAAATATGGAAATCCATTCACACTTCTAACATATTATTTTATAAAGTACATAATTCTATGATGATTTATAATATTTCAACACCAATACATTGTCAAACATATTTGAATTTGTGATTACATTATCTTAATTAACATCAACATTCATTTAAATTCATATGCAAATTTAATAAGTTAAACAATATCAAAAAGTTATATATCAAAAATTAATAAATTTTAAAATTCACTTAAAAAATTATTATTGCTTTGAAATTGGGTAGTGTTGTGCAACTGATTTCGAGTAGCTGCAACAAGTGTTTGAACATTTCATGATAGATGCAATTTTTATATTTATAATTAGAAATTTTAGTATTTTTTATTTCATGAGAAATGAGTAAAATATTATGTAAGATACTAGGTAAAATTTATTGAGTAATCACTATTTATATTTTTTTATTCTTTTTGCTTACAATTTTCTTTAATTGTAAGTTTAAATTAAATATGACAAATGAAATATAAATACTTGATGATTAAGGTTTAACACTTAATAAGTAAAATATTATGTAGGATATTAAAATTATTCAATAACTACTATTTTTAATTATTACTTTTTCTTTTAAAATATTCATATATTTTTTATTTAAATTAAATAATATTTTTGACCCATGGGCCAACCCAGCCCAGCCTCAGTTAAGCCTCAAGGGCTAGAGAGTTGACTTGGGTTGGGCTTATAAGCCTCAGTTGTAAATGGGCTCAAAAATCACATCCCAACCCAACCCTTATAGCGGGCTGGGTTGGGTCGGCCTCAAGGGCCAAGCTCATTTTGATGACTCTTCTGCCTAACCTTACACGAAGAAGAAAAGAAAAATCAAGAGAGCAAATTTCTCGTTCAGTGGAAAAATAAAATGAAAAAGTTTGAGTTTTTAATTGGAAAATTATTTCGGGTTAAGGTAAATTCGTTCCTACATCTTTATCGCAATTTTTTTAGTTTTAATAATTTATTTTGGATATTGAAATTTA
>NW_025880393.1:0-1384 GCF_002878395.1 Capsicum annuum
GGGGTAAGGTTAGGTAGGGGTAGGAGGGGTAGGGGTTAGGATGTGTTGTCAATTTTTGGTTGGGTGGGTTGTTAGAATATTAGGATAAGACAAAATTAGTTAGGGGATTGTTATTTTTTGTCATTTTGTGGAGGCATTATCACACGGGTAGGGGTACACGGTAGGATAACATAAAATGGGTAAAAGTGAATAAAATTGAACTTTAAGAGGATGAAATTACGTGTCTACATCATGCCCCCTTTGGATGTAAACACATGGTGTTTTTATACAAAGCAGTAGACAACGAGGCGGAATTTCGTCCTGACCTCTATTTAAAAGCACGGAGCAAGAGGAAGGAGGAAAACCAGGTCTTGACTTAGGACATCCTACCCACCCCAGTTATGAGGGGATCAAGTGATGAGTATCTCAAAGGATTGGAAGGAGGTGGACTATACCGAGTTGGAGAGTCGAGTGAGGTTCCATCGAGGTTTCGGTCCGCGGCTCTGTCATTACATAAAAAATGAAAATTACAAGTTAAAATATAAATGAAATTACAAAAAATCCTATCTATACAGCTTCTATTGGTTCTTGACTCGACTTTCATCAGCCTATTTTTCAGGCGGGCCCCTGACTTGCAATATCTTTCAACTTGTTGCTTGGCTTTCAATTGCTTCGCTTTGTTGCTTGACTTTTCGTTTCTTCACCCTATTCTCCAGGCGGGCTCCTGACTTGCTATTCCATCACTTTGCTGCTTGACTTTCATTTCTTCACTTTGTTCTCCTTGCAGGCCTCTGACTTGCTATTTCATTACCCTGTTCTTCAGGCAGGCTCCTGAAACCCAAAATTAAAACTAGAATAAAAATTATCCCAAAAATTATAGTAAAGTAGTATTTTATTTTTGAAAGCATTGTCCCATTTTCCAGGAAGGTCCTGAACAGAAAGTAAAATCCCATTTTTCAGGAGGGTCTTGAACAGAAAGTAAAATCCCATTTTTCAGGAGGGTCCTGAACATAAAGTAAAATCCCATTTTTCAGGAGGGTCTTGAACAGAAAGTAAAATCCCATTTTTCAGGAGGGACCTGAACATAAAGTAAAATCTCATTTTCCAGGAGGGTCCTGAGCAGAAAGTAAAATCCCATTTTACAGGAGGGTCCTGAACAGAAAGTAAAATCCCATTTTTCAGGAGGGTCCTGAACATAAAGTGAAATCCCATTGTTCAGGAGGGTCCTGAACTGAAAGTAAATTCCCATTTTTCAGGAGGGTCCTGAACATAAAGTAAAATCCTATTTTTCAGGAAAGTCCTGAACATAAAGTAAAATCCCATTTTTCAGGAAGGTCCTGAACATAAAGTAAAATCTAATTTTTCAAGAGGGTCCTGAACAAAAAGTAAAATCCCATTTTTCAGG
>NW_025880393.1:1484-2900 GCF_002878395.1 Capsicum annuum
CTGAACTAAAAGTAAATTCCCATTTTTCAGGAGGGTCCTGAACATAAAGTAAAATCCCATTTTTCAGGAGGGTCCTGAATAGAAAGTAAAATTCCATTTTTCAGGAGGGTCCTGAACATAAAGTGAAATCCAATTTTTCAGGAGGGTCCTTAACTGAAAGTAAATTTCCATTTTTCAGGAGGGTCCTGAACATAAAGTAAAATCCCATTTTTCAGGAGGGGCCTGAACATAAGGTAAAATCCCATTTTTCAGGAGGGGCCTGAACATAAGGTAAAATCCCATGGATGTGCATTTCCAATGATAGTTGAATTGAATGAAGCGAATTTGCCCCCTATATCAACAAAGAAAATTTGTTAGTTAAAAACTTAGTGGGGGCTTGCAAATCTTGGCTTTTCAGGTATCTACCCAGCACTCATTCCTTTCATCTTTGTTTCAAATCGCTAACACTTGCCCTGTCTTGCCGCATCATTGACCCAGATCCAGATTGAGGGAAGTGAGTTCTGACTCGCACAATGGGCTTCCATTTTACCATGCCTCTGAGGTGAACCCTTTTCCCAAATCTGAATATTTCCACGAATCCAACAACCTGTCGGTTGATAGACTTCCTTTGTTTCGTGTTGAATTACGATCATATTTCTTTCCTGTGCTGTTCCTTGGCTTTTCATCATATAATTGGAAAGACTGGTAGTAAATTTTGAAATCCTTTCTCGCTTGTTTTGACACAGACTTGACTTAAAATGTAAAGAAATGATGGTGACTTTTATTTTGATAAATGACATAAAAAGATAAAAAGCATGAATATGTAAATGAAAGAAAAGGGCAATGTCCCATATTCAAAAAGAAAACTTATCTGAATACGACAACCAACTCCAATGAGTATGACATGCATTTTGGATTGAGCTTCCTGATCTTCCTATTCGGACTCCCCAT
Source organism: Capsicum annuum (assembly GCF_002878395.1). NCBI lineage: Eukaryota > Viridiplantae > Streptophyta > Magnoliopsida > Solanales > Solanaceae > Capsicum > Capsicum annuum. The sequence goes on from NW_025880393.1 coordinate 2,415, forward strand.
TTGTTGTTGAGTTCGTACCTTTTGCCGCTGAGCCGCTTCTTCAAATCCATTGGATTCATACATCACATTTGATTGAAGACATCTTAAAAGACTTTCACCAACAAATCTCTTTCTTCTCACTTTTCACTTTTCTCTTGAACTCTCCATCGCCTTACGGTGCCCATGAGGGTTTTCACCAATAAGACTCTCTCATTTTTATTTCTCTCCACTCACCATCGCCTTATGGTGCCTGGAAAGGTTTTCACCAATAAGACTCTCTCATTTTTATTTCTCTCCACTCACCATCGCCTTATGGTGCCTGCAAAGGTTTTCACCAATAAGACTCTCTCATTTTCATTTTCTCTCAACTCACCATCGCCTTATGATTCCCACATGGGTCTTCACCAATAAGACTCTCTCATTTTTGTATTTTTTTCCTGATTTCTTATGCTGAGGGAGGCAAGTGGTACTTCACAATGTATCATCATATCCTTTGAATGCTTAGCC
>NW_025880394.1:0-1264 GCF_002878395.1 Capsicum annuum
TGAATGTCTCTTTTTATATTATCATGTTTAATTCAGATGTATTTATTGAATCGGGAAATGCCCTGAGATCATTTGTATGTATTCACCGGGGAATGTCCCGACGTATCATGTTGGCGGAAAATGATCGTGATGAAGGCCCGCGGCGTCGGGTAGGGCATTGGAGCTTAGATTTAGTTTTAGAATAGGATTTATATTTTTGTACTTTTTTCTATTTTTTGGACTGTATAGTTGGACTGGACTTTTACGTTTTTGGACTGTTTTGTTTTGTTTATCGTTTGATTATTTTGTGTTCTTTTGTGTGGTTTATACATTTCGTAATGCCAAAATAGTCGATACACTCCACCAAGCGACCGTGGTCGAACCACGGGATCGAGGGGTGCCTAACACCTTCCCCTCGGTCAACAGAATTCCTTAGCCGGAATCTCTGTTCGCAAACCAGTTTAAGAGTCAAAAGGTTTCGAAAAGGATTTTTCAAAGGTGACTTGGCACACCGGTTTATGCCAAGTGGCGACTCTGAATAAAAAATGCAAATAATCTTTTTCCGAAATAAAATTTTTATTTTTTGTCACTTAAATAATAAAGCCACTTCGACCCTTAAAATATATACATTTTTGGAGTACGCGTAAAAAAGGGGTGTGACAGCTTCTGGCGACTCTGCTGGGGACAATGACAAGTTTTCAGAATTCGAGCTATTTTTGGAGTCGTATCGGCTTTATTTGGTATTACGAGTGTATAAGCTTTTTTTGTGATTTTGTTTTGTGTTATTGTTTTCACTTTTGTGTGTTTTTCGTGCTCTTTGTTTATGTTATTTATCCTATGTGTTACCGCTTTATATCTGTCATCATGAGTCCACCCCCAGGCCTTCTTTCTGCAATAAGTCCATAGTACACGTGTTGTACATAACCTCTAGTTGAGTCACCCTTATTTTAGGGGGGGAGCCGTCGGTGTTATGGAGTAGTTGGAAAGCAAAGCAGCCACTATCGACCATACGCTCCCCCGAACAGCCTTGTTAATAAACCACAACGTAGGTCAGCCTTTAGGTCATGCTTATGTGCATCATGCAGAGACCTAGCGGGACCCACATGGCCCTTTGTAGGAGACTCCCCTTTAAAGCATCCCTAAGTGCTAACTGTTGCATTATTAAGGGTAACGTGGTCATTTGACGGATTGATTTTTGAAAAAAAAAAAATTAAATTAATTTGTTAGGAGTAAGGTGTGTAGGCAAAAACGAAAAAGAAAAAAATAGAAAAGTGAGTCGAAAAGA
>NW_025880394.1:1364-4271 GCF_002878395.1 Capsicum annuum
CCCAGGCCTTCTTTCTGCAATAAGTCCATAGTACACGTGTTGTACATAACCTCTAGTTGAGTCACCCTTATTTTAGGGGGGGAGCCGTCGGTGTTATGGAGTAGTTGGAAAGCAAAGCAGCCATTATCGACCATACGCTCCCCCGAACAGCCTTGTTAATAAACCACAACGTAGGTCAGCCTTTAGGTCATGCTTATGTGCATCATGCGGAGACCTAGCGGGACCCACATGGCCCTTTGTAGGAGACTCCCCTTTAAAGCATCCCTACGTGCTAACTGTTGCATTATTAAGGGTAACGTGGTCATTTGACGGATTGATTTTTGAAAAAAAAAATTAAATTAATTTTTTAGGAGTAAGGTGTGTAGGCAAAAACGAAAAAGAAAAAAATAGAAAAGTAAGTCGAAAAGAACGAAAAAAAAAGAGGAGTGTCGTAGTTTATTTTGGAATTCGTTATGGCTTTTGTTTTGCACAATCCAATAATTCAAAAAAGATTTTTTTTACGTTTTGTAAAGTACCGTAAGTTCAAAAAAAAAAAAAAGAGAAAAAGTTTTGTTTGCCTTTTCTACTTATTTGTCAAAAACAAAAATGTCAAAAAGATTTTTCTGTATAATTGGTGGTGTCAATCTTGGTTAAAGCGTCTAGCCGGAAAAAAAAAAGTTTTTTTTTATTTTTGGTAGTAAGTTAGGGTCAATTTATTTGTTAATCGTTAATTATCCAATCTAAATGAACTACGCATACCTTATTCCCTTCCCTCGGGTTGGGATACGTAGGCAACCCTCGGTGGGTCCGGTAAATTTTTGTATCGACCTTGGTCTTAGTATTAGCCTAGGTCTCTCATCCCGTGATCTAGAGTTGTTTGCCAAGTAGACTGATTTCGTTCAGTACTTCTGTTCGGCGAATTGGAGTCATGAATGTGGTCAGTCCCATCGACATATGTTTGCGTCAAAAATCCCAAGGGTTGGAAATCTTCTACTCTTGTCGAATTTTTGAAATAACGTCTTATGTGTTATTACAGGATGGATTTGTCCACCAAGTCTAGAGTTCTGATGGTTGTCAAGGTGCCCAAAAAGTTAATAAAATGGTGGAAAATGTTTAACTATGTTGATCAACAGAATCTGGTTAAAATATTAGGTGATCGTACGGAACTTCTGCATGTTACCCCTCGTCCAGATTTAATAGAGGTTTTGTTGACCTTTTGGGATCCAAGTAGTTTGGTGTTTAGGTTTGGGGAATGTGAAATGATTCCTACTTTGGCAGAAATATCCGGTTTGTTGCATTTACCCTATATCGAGAAGGATATGATCCGAGCGCGAAATCATACTGGCGTGAGATTTTTGCAGTCTTATGGTTTAAAAAGTAAGGGTATCCATTTGGTTTGTTTAAGTGACTCGTGGGTTTCCCTAGATTTTTTGTTCGATAGATTCGGGCCCTCGGAAGGTTTTGATTGCTTTTTGGATGAATTTCATGTGACTAAGGAGAAGTGGGAGAAAAAGCGTCTTGAAGTCTTCACCCTCACTTTGTTAGGTACTTTAGTGTTTCCACTAGAAGAAAGACGTATTAATACCAGTTTACAATCTGTGGTGATGGCCCTATTTCATAAGGATCAAAACGACAAGGGCATTAATTAAAAGGGCAGGTTCACTCTCATACCCATGATCTTAACAGAAATATATAAGGCTTTAACCGAAGTGAAAAGGGGAAGGAGATTTTTCGAGGGCAGTAACCTGATATTGCAGTTATGGATGATGGAGCACTTGCATGCACCTTCTTTAGTTAGACCAGACGTGTTAGATCGTTGTATTCCCAATCGAGTGAAAGCCATGGATTCCAGGTTGCGTTTGGACAAATTCTCGCTACCTATGGGAGTCGAGGCTTGGATTGAATTTCTTGAATCAAGAACCGGGGATAACATTTTGTGGACCTATCTGTGGCTTCGACCAAAGATAATCTTGTTGGGTTGTCAGACCCAGTTTCCTTTAGTTATGTTAGGGCTCAATTGCACTAGACCATACAATCTTTCTAGGGTAATGCACCAGTTAGGTAGGCTACAGGACGTGCCACCGGCAGTGGATATTCTGAAGGATGTTGAATACTTTAAGGACCAAGCCTTAGGTGAGAGCAGGTATGAGCAGTTTTGGAAGCATGCAACAAAGCGAGGTGTGGACACACTCAAAAAAAGTTTCGATAATCCAGGCCACACTCAGGGATATGAGGTCTGGCTTCAATCTGCCCCTCGGGGTATCAGTCAACCCTTACCAGCACAGCTTAGAGGGAGAATACAGGAAGCATGCATAGTAGACGATCATCAGGATGAAAGTGTAGGGTCCAAAGTGGAAACACTGAGGGTTCATCTAGCAGATTTGTTCAAGATAGTAGAAAGGTGTCCGAATAATCTTTCCAAGTGCACTCTTCATGAAGCAGGACTACGGGCCCGAAGCTTCTTCCCCGGTATCAGGGTGAGCTTACAGGACATGCTACAAAGTTTAAACGGGAGAAAGAGAAATTCAGAGGCAAGTCCATATCAGCCAGGGTCATCACGCAGAGCACCAGTCTGAAAGAGGACTTCTTATCTTTATTTAGTTTGAGTCTTGTATGTGTCTGTCACTGTAGGGTGGTGTCGGTTTTAAGTCGAAATCAAGTTGTTTTTGTGTATTAGAGTCTTTACTAGTAATTTCACCAGTGTCGTCTTAGGGGTTTATAATGTTGTTTTGTATTTGTTGTTTAGTTTTAAAGTGGTCCCAAACTTTTGTACGTTTTTGTTGTTTTCTTTCTTCAAAATGTTTTATTGTTACGTCTTTTCTTGGTTTGTTTATTTTCGTTTTCGCAAAAAAAAAAGTGTGGGTAGTGTTTATGCACATGCTGCCCGAACTACGCAAGATCTGATTCATGTACAACATGATACGTAGG
>NW_025880395.1:0-691 GCF_002878395.1 Capsicum annuum
TGATGTTGTTCCATGCATTGGTACTTTACAATGATCTACATTCTACGATATGAGATATTTGGTAGAGATTAAGGTTATAAGTTTATAAGGTTGTTTACTAATATAAGGTTATAAGATTAAACGAGTGTCACACCCCTTTTTTAACCAAAAAGATTCGATTTTAAGTTTGAAAGGGTTTTCATTATTAAGTGACAAAATGGAGATTTGTTTTGAAAAGGACTTTTTATATTCAATACTCAGAGTCGCCACTTGGCATAATTTGGTGTGCCAAATCACCTTTGGAAATCCTTTTCAAAATGTTTTTGACTCTTTAAGACTGGTTTGCGAACAGAGATTGCTGCTAAGGAATTTTGTTGATCGAGGAAAAGGTGTTAGGCACCCCTCGATCCCGTGATTCGACCACGGTCGCTCGATGAAATGTATCGGCTAATTGGACACTATAAAATGTACAAACCACATAAACACACAAAATAAACAAAACAAAATAAATCTAACACAATTCAAAACCAAAATAATGTCCAGTCCAAATTATACAATCTAAAAGATAGAAAAATGCAAAAGTATAAATCCTATTCTAAACTAATTTTAGAATGATGCTCTACCCGACGCCTCGGGCCTCCGTCACGAACGTCCTCCGGGTATAAAAATATTTCGGTGCATTCCCCGGCGAATAAACACAAATACCTCGGGG
>NW_025880395.1:791-1024 GCF_002878395.1 Capsicum annuum
TGATGTTGTTCCATGCATTGGTACTTTACAATGATCTACATTCTACGATATGAGATATTTGGTAGAGATTAAGGTTATAAGTTTATAAGGTTGTTTACTAATATAAGGTTATAAGATTAAACGAGTGTCACACCCCTTTTTTAACCAAAAAGATTCGATTTTAAGTTTGAAAGGGTTTTCATTATTAAGTGACAAAATGGAGATTTGTTTTGAAAAGGACTTTTTATATTCAA
>NW_025880396.1:0-1383 GCF_002878395.1 Capsicum annuum
TAGTAAGCTAAGATGACTATATTTTATGTGCATGGTTGAAGGGAATATTTTGAAAAAAGCAATTTTATGCAAAATGAATGATAATATATCTGATGTAATGGTAGATAAATTCAAGATACTTATTTTGTATGCACTTAGAAATATAAAAGTAGCAGATATAAGAAAAATCATATTAGAAAAAGCTTTTGGTGAATATTATATGACTAGAGTAAGTTATATACCATATCTACCTAACTACTCTTACAAATATTTACGATGATAAGTTACATAAGATTTTTAGAAAAAGATATAAAAACATGCAATTACTAGAAAAACAGATAAAAATAAATATAGATAAATACATGGAGAACAAAGATATAAAATTTCTTAATAGAAATATGCAAAAACTACTAAGACTAAAACAAACAGCTACAAAATATTATAATTTTAAAAAATAGATCATTTAGATTATCTTAAAGTTTTAATATTATATATACTTAAAAACATAGAAATTATAGATATTAAGAAAATAATATTAGAAAAAGTAATAAACTATGAAATTGAAACTATAAATTGCCTAGAACAGTTATACGAAGAAATATACCCAGAAGGATATTATTCAGATTAAAAAATGTTAGAATATATTAGAAAAACAAGAGAAAATCAAAAAAATCTAAATAATGAAATTAATTATAGAAACCGAATTGAGAAAATAATGGAAGACCTAAAAGAAAAATTAATATGGATAGAAACAACATTAGAAAATTTAGATAAAAGTACATGTGATAGTTTATATAATTTAAAAAACTCACTACGAGAAGATCAACACAAGATAATAAGTAACATTGAAAATCTAGAATTAGATATACATTATAGCACAGATAGGATAAATTATTATACAAGAATTTGTAACTCTGCAATTACTACAGGATAAAATAATTAATGGATATATCTTACGAAAAAAAATAAATTATTAAAAGATATTGAAACAAAATATCCACGCACTAATAAAAATAGATTCACTAGAAACCTACTAAATCTATTATACCTATTAAATCCGCGCACCCCCCTACAAATGGTATCAGAGCCCAGTAATTTACAAAGTACGGAAGAGATATATATTAGAGTTAGAGTTAGAATATACCTGTTAGAGTCAAAATTAGATTTAGAGTTAAAAAACTTACCTACAAAAATATTAAATTAATTATGCGAAGACCATTTAAAAATAGAGAAGCTTTTAGAAAAATTAAAGAATCGTTAATTAGTAATTATTCAGAATATATAAGTCTAAATAAAACAAAAGAAAATCCACAAAAACTAGCCTATTTAATTACATTAATATCTAGTATTGAATCAAAATTAATAACACATTTAAAATCTAGAAGAATGAAACATATACCGCCT
>NW_025880397.1:0-1890 GCF_002878395.1 Capsicum annuum
GGTGATTACGAAAAATAGGCATACAGGTAGACCCAGAGGTTCTGGGTTCATCATTTATGCAGATCCAACCGTTGTAGAAACTGTTATAACCAAAAGCCATATTATCAATGACAAACTTGTAGACACTGTTATAGCCCAAAACCATATTATCAATGACAAACAACTGAGTAGTTTAGCTTCTGCTTTTGTGTACCTCCTCACTTCATGTTCAATTGATGTTGAATTGGAGTTGTGAGATATTATAAAACTATGCTCAAATTTGTTGACTACCTGTAATATATATACATACTTTACTTAGTCATGCTTTAGGTAGAGGGTCTATGGGAAACAACCTCTCTATCTCTAAGTAGGGGTAACGTATGTATATGGGATTACACTGGGAATATTGTTGTTCTAAGCCGAGTGATTGTTGTAAGCAACCTCTCTATCTCTATCTCTTTCTCATCGGATACTGAATGACATGTTGAAGGTTTGGCAAGACTATCATACACTCGTATATAGCTTTCTTGTGGTAGATTTTTAGCATCTTTATTTGTGTGAATCATTTCTAGGTGAAAGGTTATATAAATGAAATGTCCATCTGCCTGGAAGATGAAGATGAAAGAATTTCAAATCTTGCCAACCTTTTCTTTCATGAGTTGTCAAAGAAAGGTAGCATATCTACCAAAGTTTTCTTTCATCAGTTGGTAATAAAGAAGTCAATCTATCTTATCTCTTTCTCGTCTTTCTACAGTTGAGCTTCTTTCGTCTGCTGTTGCATGTTTTTGACTGTACACACACATCAAATATTACTGTTTTTTTCTCTTTGAACTTAATGTTTACAGGGAGCAATCCAATTTATAACCTACTTCAAGATATTCTTGGCAAGTTATCTAGCCAGAACTCGAAGGAAGAATCATTCTGCAACATCATACAATTTTTAATTGCTTCAATAAAGAAGGTTCCATGAATTTGACTTGCTTATTTGGGCTCTTATATAGAGAATTAATTGGAATGTTTGTATTTTTAGGACAAGGAAATAGAAGCTCTTGTCGAGAAGATTTGCAAAAGATTTTGTGGAGTTACTAGTATGGAATTTGAAAATTGTTTTGATTTATTTCCGTGAAGAATTTGTGTAATATGATCAACTATTTAGAAGAAGCTAAGAGAGAAAATATATTGGGTACTTTTAGTTTGCAACGATATTTGTTCCCTAAATTTACACTATGCTAAGCTTAAGAAGTTATTCTGCCCCTGGGTTTGGTCTGTTTACATATACTTTCTTGAAACTAAATGTGAAACTATGTATGTATCTTTATTTTTGCCCCTAAACTTGACATTGAGGTTTACCACAACTTTCTATGAGGTTTCACAGTTTTGTGGATAAATCACGATACCAGCTTGCTCCACTTGCTATTGCTATCCAAGTCGTGCAGTTTACTGTCAGATTTTATAGTACTTTCTCTAGTTAATCCTGAGTGATCTACATTTCAAAGATGTGGTGGTTGTCAACTTTGAGTTGTGGTTCTGCGTGCTTCAAAGGTTCTGATATACTTATTTGAGATTGTTTTAGAAGTTGCCGGTCTTTCATTACTATTTGATACCATGGATTTGTAGATGCTTCATCTGATATTTGCTTTCATACTCAGCTTTTATTCTATTATGGAAGGCGTGTTTACAGTATTTCTAGGAGTACTTTTGCAAAAATTTAAAAGAAAAATTATAATTAGGAGACCTTTGAATGAATAGATTTTAGTGAGTTTCTGATTTGCTATTTGAATTATCACCAAAGAAACTTCTGCATGTTAACATGCTCTTTTATGCAGATATTAGGCTATACGAGTACATATCCTATTGCCTATCTCAGCTATCAGTGTATGATAGCTGAGATAGGCAATAGGATATGTACTC
>NW_025880397.1:1990-3440 GCF_002878395.1 Capsicum annuum
TGAATAGATTTTAGTGAGTTTCTGATTTGCTATTTGAATTATCACCAAAGAAACTTCTGCATGTTAACATGCTCTTTTATGCAGATATTAGGCTATACGAGTACATATCCTATTGCCTATCTCAGCTATCATACACTGATAAGAGCATGAGAAAGTTGATAGAGTTGTTTAAAATGTATGAACGAACGTGCCTTATCTGCAGACGCTGTGATGGAGAATTTTCAAACTATTATCAACATGGTAAAATTTGTTGTGGCATCACAAGGCTTTTGGCTTGGACTAGTTTTTTGAAGTTATTGGGAATTCATTTCACAGTTTTTAAGCTTTATTTGCCTGTTTGAATGTCTTCAATTTGGGGAAGAAGTTTGCTAAACCTGAACTCAAATCATGCATTGAGGAGTTTGAGGAAAAGTTGAATAAGTTCCACATCGAGCGGAAGGAACAAGAAATTACTGCCAAAAATGCTCAAAGCCATCAACAGAAAGTGGACAGCATGGAGTGAATCAAGGTGGCTCAAAAAGAAGAAGAAGACGAAATTGATGAATCTGAAATTACAGAAGGTAATTTTCTCCTAGTCAATTGCCTGTTCATTCAGCTATTACTATTTCATGTTTTATTTACAAGGTTCTCATTTTGAAACTTTTATGACGGGGGGCATCAGAGCTTCATGCTTGTCTCTATGAGTTATATGGTTCATTTATGTTTTAATTCCCGCGAAAGAATTTAAAAATAATGTAGAAGAGGTAGCAGCTGTTACAAGACATCATGTCGTAGTACCTTATATCGATAGTTGATCCTTCACTACTATTCTTTTTAAAAATCCATATGATGGGGGTTTTCAGAATTTTGTACACTTAAGATGTAGATACTGATAAGAAGGCTCTCAAGTCATTTGGCGAGAGAGCTGGAAATATATAAAGAGGCTAGAAGCAAAATGGATTGAGAAAACTTACAAAGTCAATGTGCAAACATGGTGCAGATTGTTGTATCTGCTGCATTTCTAATGATCTATGATGGGAAGGGGCGGGCAATAATGCATTATTTGGTTCTCTTGAATGTTCTATAACTTCATTTTCTTGATCATGTAACAGATTCTGAACTCACTGATCCATCAACGGAAGCAGAAACAGAATGTTCCCCTTCAGAACCAGCATGTGCTGAGTCGGAATCAAATTATCATGCTTTCAGTGAGTTTACTGATACAGCAACTGATGAAAGTGAAATTCAATCTCCTACAAGTCGCACCAGAGGTTCCTTAGCAGCTTTTTTCTCTAACGGGGTCAACAGGCACTAACACTTTTTCATTTGCAGGTGCCACTAGATCCAAAGCTAAGAACAGCAGTAAAAGTGATCAAAACCTTGGCACTTCCAATTGCATTCAAAGTCCACATGCAATATATCTTGCAGGTGAATGCTTGGAATTTCCTTTTCTAACCTAAGTCTATTAGAA
>NW_025880398.1:0-757 GCF_002878395.1 Capsicum annuum
GCTTTTCTATTTCGCCGATTACAGCAAGTCTTTACCTTGATGTCTCTATGATGAACGCGGTTGGAATGCAGATGCTCCAAAGCTAACAATAGATGAGTCAGCCATTTGCAGAGTTTCTATAATAGCAGGAAAAAAACAACATAAAAACACGCAATTTTTTAAGCTACCGGGAAGGCACAGAGACGCTTCATAAGTATTGAAATCGCATTTAACTACCTCTTCTGGGAAAAGTTCTCCTCTAGACTTCCTCATGACCTCCGCCCTGAACACGGGGAAAAAAAATCGTCACCGTCCTCAGATTACACGACAAAAGAAGTTCTATGATCATCCTATTCATTTCTTTATTTTCAACCTCATTACCCCTTCTATCATTCTTGGTACGAGGGAGTATTCATGAAATCTGAGGTCTTTCATTCTCCAGATACCTGGATGTGCTTACAACACAGGCTGAAAACAGCCACGATCTTGGCAAAAGGTTGCACTCTACAAACACAGGTTAGCCATATTTTACGATAAAATATAGCCGGTGACAATGATGAAGAATTTTACTTAACAATTGTTTTCCGTTCCCTCGTTTAGTGGCTCCTTTTGTTCTTTATTCTTATCTTTCCTTATAGGTACACATTTAAAATGTTAGCAAAATCAGGGATAATCACTCACATATTTTCATCTTCGCAATAATCGGCAATGATGCATATACAGCTCCCCTGAAAGAAAAAGAAAGTCGAGCTTTTTCTCTGGTGCAGCTTATGCAGCA
>NW_025880398.1:857-1162 GCF_002878395.1 Capsicum annuum
GCTTTTCTATTTCGCCGATTACAGCAAGTCTTTACCTTGATGTCTCTATGATGAACGCGGTTGGAATGCAGATGCTCCAAAGCTAACAATAGATGAGTCAGCCATTTGCAGAGTTTCTATAATAGCAGGAAAAAAACAACATAAAAACACGCAATTTTTTAAGCTACCGGGAAGGCACAGAGACGCTTCATAAGTATTGAAATCGCATTTAACTACCTCTTCTGGGAAAAGTTCTCCTCTAGACTTCCTCATGACCTCCGCCCTGAACACGGGGAAAAAAAATCGTCACCGTCCTCAGATTACAC
>NW_025880399.1:0-1241 GCF_002878395.1 Capsicum annuum
TTGTTCGCTAGATTCGGGCCCTTGGAAGGTTTTGATTGCTTTTGGGACGAATTTCATGTGACTAGGGAGAGTGGGAGAGAAAGCGTCTTGAAGTCTTCACCCTCGCTTTGTTAGGTACTTTAGTGTTTTCACTAGAAGAAAGACATATTAATACCCGTTTACAATCTGTGGTGATGGCCCTATTTCATAAGGATCAAAACGACAAGGGCATTAATCAAAAGGGCAGGTTCACTCTCATACCCATGATCTTAACAGAAATATATAAGGCTCTAACCGAAGTGAAAAGGGGACGGATATTTTTTTAGGGCAGTAACCTGATATTGCAGTTATGGATGATGGAGAATTTGCATGTGCCTTCTTTAGTTAGACCAGACGTGTTAGATCGTTGTATCCCCAATCGAGTGAAAGCCATGGACTCCAGGTTGCGTTTGGATAAATTTTCGTTACCCGTGGGAGTCGACACTTGGATTGAATTTCTTGAGTCGAGAACCAGGGATAACATTTTGTGGACTTATCTATGGCTTCGACCAAAGATAGTATTGTTGGGTTGTCAGACGCAGCTCCCTTTAGTTATGTTAGGGCTCAATTGCACCAGACCTTACAGTCCTTCTAGGGTAATGCACCAGTTGGGTAGGCTGCAGGACGTGCCACCAGCAGTGGATCTTCTGAAGGATGTTGAGTACTTCAAGGACCAAGCCTTAGGTAAGAGCAAGTATGAACAGTTTTGGAAACATGCAACAAAGCTAGGTGTGGACACGCTCAAAAAAAGTTTGGATAATCCGGGCCACACTCTGGGATATGAGGTCTGGCTTCAATCTATCCCTCGGGGTATCAGTCAACCCTTACAGCGCAGCTTAGAGGGAGCATACAGGAAGAATGCATAGTAGACGACCATCAGGATGAAAGTGTAGGGTTCAAAGTGGAAACACTGAGAGTTCAGTTAGCAGATTTGTTTATGATGGTAAAAAGGTGTCAGAATAATCTTTCCAAGTGCACTCCTCATGAAGCAGGAATACGGGCCCGAAGCTTCTTCCCCGGTATCAAGGTGTCTTTACAGGATATACTACAAAGTTTAAATGGGAGAAAGAGAACTTCAGAGGCAGGTCCATATCTGCCAAGGTCATCACGCAGAACACCAGTTTGAAAGAGCACTTCTTATCTTTAATCAGTTTGAGTCTTTTATGTGTTTGTCAGGGTAGGGTAGTGTCTGCTTTAAGTCGAAGTCAAGTTGTTTTTGGTAT
>NW_025880399.1:1341-2647 GCF_002878395.1 Capsicum annuum
AAGTGGAAACACTGAGAGTTCAGTTAGCAGATTTGTTCAAGATGGTAAAAAGGTGTCAGAATAATCTTTCCAAGTGCACTCCTCATGAAGCAGGAATACGGGCCCGAAGCTTCTTCCCCGGTATCAAGGTGTCTTTACAGGATATACTACAAAGTTTAAATGGGAGAAAGAGAACTTCAGAGGCAGGTCCATATCAGCCAGAGTCATCACGCAGAGCACCAGGCTGAAAGAGCACTTCTTATTTTTATTCAGTTTGAGTCTTTTATGTGTCTATCATTGTAGGGTGGTGTCTACTTTAAGTCGAAGTCAAGTTGTTTTTGGTATTAGAGTCTTTATTAGTAAGTTCACCTATGTCGTCTTAGGGGTCTAGAATGTTGTTTCGTATTTGTTGTTTAGTTTTAAAGTGGTCCCAAACTTTTTATATGTTTTGTTGTTTTCTTTCTTCAAAATGTTATGATGTTACGTCTTTCCTTTGTTTATTTATTTACGTTTTCTAAAAAAAAAGTGGGTAATGTTTATGCACATGCTGCCCGAACTACGCAAGATCTGATTCATGTACAACATGATACGTAGGCAGCCTACTTTTGGGTTCGATCTAATCATTTTGTTTTGTTGTTTTTCATTAGTTTTCCTCTTTTAAAGAAAAATAAAAGTCATAAAGAATGATAAAATAAAGGTCGATAACGAGAGAAAAGAAAAGAGCAGAGATTGATACGAAAAAAAAGAGAAGAAAAAAACGAAAAGAGAGGGAAAGAAAAATAATATAGGTGTAAAAAAAAATGTAGACAAAAATCAGGATGATGTTAAAATGACCTCGCTACCCTCAAAAGATGGTAGAAATGAACATGAATTTAGGGCAATTTTACCAATGTGATTCCCATGCTTGTTGTGTGCCCTAATCCTAATGGATGTCGTCTTTGATGAGCATATTCTTTCAGATAACAGCGGTAGGTTTGCAGCACTCTGGCTAGTCACCCATATTTCACCAGATCTAAAGCAAAGCTCGCCATGGCTAGCAGGGAGATTGAAAATTCGCTCATTGACCCGGATCAGGATCACAAGGAAGAAAGTTCTGAACACAATGATGAGGTAGTAAGGCTCAGGCAACAATTGATAGATTTACACCGGGCATGGGCCAGCGGAATTCCTCCTCCTCCACTCCTTGAAGGTCTTGGGAATATCTCTAATTGCCCACCGCTCTCTCAGGCGCAATTCTCTGCTCCTACTGAGTCACTTGAGCACCCGCCAGGATTCACTCCGCGACATTATTATCCTGGAAGTTCTAGTGTGCCCTTGGCAGCTCCCC
>NW_025880400.1:0-612 GCF_002878395.1 Capsicum annuum
CTCTACCATAAAAGTATTAGTAAAAATTAAAATAAAAGACGTAGAAATAGAAACTCTAGCATTAATAGATCCAGGATGTACTAGCTGTTTAATCAATAAAGAAATAGTACCAGAACACTTATTAAAAATACTTGACAGACCTATAATGGCCACTCAAATGGATGGGTCGCACAATATCTATAATTATTACATAGAAAAAGCACAAATAAGTTTTTTAAATACATGCAATAAATTCTATAACCCAGTTTACAATGTTAATAAAATATTAGCAAGAGATTTAAATACAGGATCAGATTTTGTTATCGGACTAAGATTTTGTATACAAAATAAAGGAGGATGTCTCTTAACAAGAGATGGAATAATGCTTTTTAAAGACTTAACTTATACACCAGTACAAACAGTAACACTGCCTACAGTATTTAGAAAACTAAATACAAATAAAAAGAAATCACTTCCAGAACCATGTTGCAACGATTGCCAAAATAATCAATGCAGCAACCTGCTAAAAGAAAATCTGGAAGAAGTTAGAAACTATACTCTAATTAATGCAGAGGGACAAGAATGCTTAACTAGTATAGAAAAGGAATATACCCTAATAAGTATAGAAACTCA
>NW_025880400.1:712-1062 GCF_002878395.1 Capsicum annuum
CTCTACCATAAAAGTATTAGTAAAAATTAAAATAAAAGACGTAGAAATAGAAACTCTAGCATTAATAGATCCAGGATGTACTAGCTGTTTAATCAATAAAGAAATAGTACCAGAACACTTATTAAAAATACTTGACAGACCTATAATGGCCACTCAAATGGATGGGTCGCACAATATCTATAATTATTACATAGAAAAAGCACAAATAAGTTTTTTAAATACATGCAATAAATTCTATAACCCAGTTTACAATGTTAATAAAATATTAGCAAGAGATTTAAATACAGGATCAGATTTTGTTATCGGACTAAGATTTTGTATACAAAATAAAGGAGGATGTCTCTTAACAA
>NW_025880401.1:0-2536 GCF_002878395.1 Capsicum annuum
ATTTGCACATCTGGATGTGCTCTGAGACCCTTCTTTTGTACAGAAATCCGTGAACCGGTTAATGAATTGTTGGGGAAGGATCTCTTTGATTCCTCCAAAATAGATCCACCATTCATAAAACCATCTAGGAATGATGGCATCTACCATTGCTGGACAATATTTAATAAACCAGGTGTGTCCTGGCCTGACATATAAAAAATTGAACCATGCCGACTTATAGTCGTACCAATTATACGTTTGTGGCCTGTGAGGCATGGATAGTGCAATTGGTGTATGCAGGTGATCTGCAAACCATTTGAAAGGGGTTAATACCCTTTTAATAGTGAATCTGGAATAGTCAATGTATTCTGGATTCCGCTCGTTCATAGAATGCTCGACCTCGATAGAGTCAGTGTCGACGAGGATATCTTCATAATATCTTCTTGTTTTGAGGAGATTTTCAGTATCCACGAAATTTTTATCGTTATAAATCGGCTTGATTAGCTGATTTAATGGATATCCTTCATACTCTTTGTCTAATGCAATGATAGGCATTACCTGTGTGGTAATGAATTTGAACTCCTCTCTGATGGGAGGGGTTGGTATTGTTTTAACCACCGTGGGGTCTACGGCTTGCGCAAAGGTTTCAGGAGCCTTCATAGCGTAACTTTGTTTGGATTGGGTAGATGAACTTGTCGATTGCCCTTTATCAAAAGGCTTATTTGTTTTTAAGTCTACCAATTTACTCGGCATTGGTGGAGGGAGCTTCGGAAATTCCGCCAACGCTGCATATTTGTTTTGGAACGGTGACTGAAGTTTCGTTTTTAAAGTAGGCCTCTGAGGGACTGATGGTCTCAACGGGGTTGCTGAGGCTGATGGAGGATCGAATGGTCTAGCCATTCTTGTCTGTTCTTGCTTGCTTCCTACTGGGATTTTGCCCAGCGTGGTGGGTCTCATTTTGGCCCTGTAAGAATTCTCTTGTTAGAAAATCGGGAAGGGAATTATTTTCTCCTTTAATAAATTTGATCTGAAAATCAAAGCTAGATAGGAGAGCTTGCCATCTAGCAAATATTTGTTTTGAAACAAGATTTTTAACGTCTTTTTGCAAAATTTCTTTAGCAGATTTACAATCTACTCTAAGTAAAAATTCCTTATTAATAAGATCGTCTTGAAATTTTGTGATACATAGCACTATAGATAAAATTTCCTTTTTAACAGTGCTGTAATTCTTTTGTGCAGAATTCCATATTCCGGATGTGAACCTGACTAACTGTTCAGGAGAGCTATCACTAACCTTTTGTTTCAATATACCCCCATACCTTATATCTGAAGCATCAGTTTCAACTATCATCAAGGCTTCAGGGTTAGGAATTCCTAAGCAAGGAAGGTTCTGGACTAAGCTTTTGATTTTGATGACAGCATTGGTTTGATCAGGACTCCAAGGAACTGGGGTTTTCTTGAGTCTTTTTGTAAAGAGGTTCACAGACCTGCCTAATGTTAGGAATAAAATCCGCAACATAATTGAGACTCCCTAGAAACCTTTGGAGTTGAGTTTTATCAGTAATTTCATTAGGAAATTTGGAGGAGAACTCAATGGCTCTACAAATAGGTTTATAGCTACCTTGATAAAGATCATGTTCTAAGAATCTTATAGATGTCTGGAAGAGCTTCATTTTTTTGGCACTAACAACCAAACCATTAAATTTAACAATTTTGAAGAAAGTATTTAAATGTTTAAAATGGGAATCAATGTTCTCCGAGAAGATAAGCACGTCATCAATATAAACAATCGACATATAAGTGTAGGGATTGAAAATATTGTTCATAATGTTTTGAAACTCTGATGGAGCGTTTTTGAGACCAAAAGGCAAGACGTTCCACTCATAATGTCCAAATGGGACGTTAAAAGCCGTCTTATATTTATCTTTCTCGGCAATTTGAATTTGCCAAAATCCAAACTTCATATCAAATTTACTGTAAAGATTAGCTTTGAAAGTCCTTTTTAGTAGATCCCTTTTATTAGGAATTGGATGTCTGATCCATTTTAAGACCGCGTTCAAAGGCTTGTAATTTATTACAAGTCTAGGGGTTCCGCGCTCCTTTTCTGCACTGTTATTGACATAAAAGGCAGAACAACTCCAAGGAGAATTAGAGCATCTAATAATACCATTCTTTAGAAGATGGTCAATTTCCTTTTTGCAGATTTCCATCATTTCTTGGTTCATTTGGATGGGTCTGGCCTTAGTAGGAATAGTTTGTTCGTCAAACCCAGAAATGTAAGGAAGTTCTACCAAGTGTTTTTTCCGTTCCCAAAAAGCATTAGGAAATTCGGAACAAATTTCATTTTCAAAATTTTTGTGGAGATTAGATATTTTAGTAATCATCTCCGAGGTTTTTAAAGACTGCTCAATTTTCTTGATGTGAATGTCTTGTTTAAGAAAATTGATATGGGAAGAAAGTCGATTAATTTTAAAAACCGTTCGTTCTTTAATAAGGTTACCTTCTTCTTACGAGAGGGGCCGTAATAAAGGGAAGAATAAGTTTTGGTTTAAAAGAG
>NW_025880402.1:0-1519 GCF_002878395.1 Capsicum annuum
ATTCTTCACTGCATTAATAAGAACTAGACACCACTACAACTTTGAAACAGTAATAGAAACACTCACTCCACTTAATTACAATGGAAAATACAGAATAACAAGTAATTAGGGACAGCAAGAATGAGGATGAGGGCTTACACTAAGAGAATGGAGATGAGGTATCAGACTCTTTACTCAACAATATGTATGCCTTTCTTTGCCCCAAACTCTGCTATTCTTTGCATCTCACATGCTTTACATGGGAAAATAGGTTCGTAACAACCTTTCAGTAGAAGCATAAAAAGCAAGAGACTAAATACGATAATAGCTAATTATAATCATATACAACGACAAAGATACCCAGTATACTCCCACAAAGTGGGGTCTGACAAATGCTTTCATTGAGAGACGAACTCAAGACCTCCTGCTTACTAAACGGGTGCTCTAACCAACTTAGCTATGAAAGCTGTTAAGTATTTAGTGGGAATAGATCCTAAGACCTTTAGGAAAATAACTCAACTGCTATTATAATCATATCTATAATTGAAAAAGTAACAACTATAACTTCAAATAATAGTGAAAATTGTTGGAGGTATGTAGAGAGTAACATGGAGCTAAACAGCATCTCAGTTATTTCTCAAGCGAACTAACTTGATACTTACATGGATTCACGAAACTGAAGAAGCATAAGATATTTTACCTATAGTATGAGATATGAAGAAAATTTAGGTCTCTCCAATGCCACACTCGATAGTAGCTGAAGAAGCTGCTTTTCGACATCATAAGAATGTGATGCCAATCAGATATACACCCCCCACACATATGAAATCTGTATCAGGGAGGAACAAACTTGTGTTTCTCAATACCTCTGAAGCAGACTAATCATCGCAGGAGATGAGACACGAACATTCTGCAGCATGAAGGCACCAAATACAGAGGATAAAATTTCATACTTAACAAGGTAAGTATAATATAAGTTCAAATAGTAATAACATCAAAATACCCAACACAAATAAAGGAATAAATCCCATTAAAGCTATAGAAAAAGGATGAAAATAGTACCTGATTGGATCTTCCAGCAGTAGATTGAATGGAGACTTCGAAAGCTCTATTAAGACAATTCAGCCAATCAATTACGACAATACACAAACAGCAAACTGTATACATGATAGGAAGGTGGATCGCAATCTCCAAATTCCTCTTGACTTCCTACAGCAATGTTAACAAATAAACTTAAGCACATGCAGCAATATTTTAAGAGGGACATATGAACAGTAAGAAAGTGTCTTAACCAAGTGCACCATAAAAGCAACAAAACCATTACACAAGGAGGCAAGACAAACTAGGAATTAAAAGGCTTACAAGTGGAGAAACAGAACCAAGAGTTCTTTTTAATCATAAAGAGAAAAAGTCAGATGTGCCAAATTTGGGGCTAAAGAAGGAAAACCGACTGATAATCTACAAAAGATGAAGAGAAAAGGTTCTAAGCTCCCAACAACATGGTAGTTGCAACTCGCAAGCATATGAAGGAAGGAGAAAT
>NW_025880403.1:0-2167 GCF_002878395.1 Capsicum annuum
CGTGTATGCCTCGTAAGGGCTCTCACCATAGTATATGTTTTCCCAGATCCAGTTTGACCATAAGCAAAAATGCATACATTGTAACCATCCATCACTGATCTTACAAGCGGTTTAGTGTCTTGAAATACATCTTCTGCAAAATTACGCAGTGTTACGTACATGACAAAACAACAACATACCTAGTGGCCAGTGTACTCCCAAGTGTACGCAGACCTTAACCCTACCTTGGGAGATAGAGAGGCCGTTTCCAATAGACCCTCGGCTCAAGAAAAAAGAATTAAAACATGAATAAAGAAGTCATGTCAAAATACCTACCCTGAGTGGCACTTGAACCGAAAACATAGTTAAACTCGAAAATTTTCGTCCCATCTTTCCAGGGTTTTAGTGGAACAATTACAACCAAAGAACCATCTTCTCCAATGAAATCTATGACAATTTTCGCTTCTGCATCGAAGGCAGGCCTTATTCTGCAGTAAACTCTAATATTCCCTAAAGAATAAATTAACACAGCAGTATTAGAGACTTTTAGTGGAACAAAATTTGATTCCGTCGTTTTCAACTCTCTCATTTATCATTTTCTGTTGTCTTCCCAAAACAGTGGAAAGGGAGTGATAAAAATAGATTAAGCCATTTTTTTTGTTATTTTGGGAAATGATTTTCTATTGTCTTAGATCCCAATGCCTTTCACAATATTGTGTTTGTCGATGCAATCGTTGTTGAAATACCTTTTAGATCCTAAACCATGTTATGCAAAGTTCTGTTTTCTTTCATAACCTTGTGATATCCAAGAGCAGCATTAGACATATCCAGTACTTGGTCTCCTGGAACAAGGATAAATCAAGTTTCGAATTATCCTTCAAATTATAGAAATGATAGTCGATATAGACATATAGATAGGTATGTTTTCAGAAAAAAAGTTGCCTATCAAGTTGCTTCAGATCACTTTGTAGCGGAGACTGCAGATTTTCAAACTATCTCTTCGTACTCGCTAACAGGACCTTTAGATTCTTCCAGCGTAGAGTATTAGTCATCCGAGACAGCGATAATTATCAAATCAAGAATGTATTTAGTTAAAAAAAATCATGTATTGAACTGAAAAGGATCTTGTGCAAATCAAAGCACTGGAAAGCGTGGGAAGAGGGACACAAATCATCTATGATAATTCAATATCATACTAGATCAACTCTTTGTCATACTGATCAAAAAGAAAAACATGTAGCGACAGATACTCGAGGTCACAATATATCCAAATGATGCATCTTTTTAACATTCTTACAATGATAAGTAACTGATAGACATCCTTAAAAGAAAGTGAATAGTAAATTTTAATCTAGTTTAGAGAAGACTTACTGAAAGTTCCTTTTCACGCATCACAACTAGAGTCCAGTGGTTGCATTTTCCCTTCTTTATGCAAGCTCTACAACACTTAAAAACCAGGATTTACCTGTCAACGTGAAGTTGAAGTACACTGCTATCTAATTGATATTTGATACGTCCGCTGAAATTCTACGTGCAAGGTCTTACTCATTTGACCTTTCCGTTAATAGAAAACACGGATTCTAACAATATTGAAATCTTTTGACAAATTTCTCGTATCAAGAAATATTGGAGGGAGGTGATTAGGCACGATATGGAGCAGTTACATCTTACAGAGGACATGACTCTTGATAGGAAGGTGTGGAGGATGCCGATTAGGGTAGAGGGTTAGTGGTTAAGAGTTCGCCTGTAATAGTAGGGAAGAGTGCTTTATCTGCTCTGGAGTTTCTTGTTCGTGGTGTTTTGGTGATGTTTATGATTTCGAATAGATAGTTTATAGTATTCTCTTGTGGTTGTCTTGTTTTCCGTATTAGCCAGTACTGTGTTATCCCTTTTTGCTGTGTACTTTTGTGACTGGGTATGTTGTTGTTGTTGTTGTTGTTCTCGTATCAAGAAAAGTAAAGCATGTATAGAGTTTGACGACGGTAAGCTTGACAAATTGACTGCTTTAGGTTCACAAATGTGGAAAAATGATTAAAAGTAAACGAAGCTTACCTTGTCCTTGCGGTTCCTAAGATTAGATATATTTTGGAGGGGTATGCATGCGGAGTTGTCATCTGAGCAGCTCATCTATCTTAACGAACCTGATTTAAACTGCATTTGGAGGAATACAAGCTATATCATTTCACAC
>NW_025880404.1:0-1093 GCF_002878395.1 Capsicum annuum
TTGGATGAAACTAATTTCATTAGAAAGAGGACTCTCATATCTTTCCATTAATATATAGTATCTCACCCAAATAATTATGTACGAGGAGTTATGATCGTTCGAAGTTGATCCAAAAATTCGCTTTTGATAGGCTGAAGTAGATCGACCATAACTTTTTACTCCGATAGACAAATTGGATGAACCAATTTCATTGGAAAGAGGACTCGCCGATATTTCCATTGATATATAGTAGATCAACCAGATCATTATGTACAAGGAGTTATGATTATTTAAAATTAGAGCAAAAATACGCCAGGCCTCAGTACTTTTTCCTGCACGTTTTACTATTTACTACTATTCACGGTTAGATCGGAATGTTCATAACTCGTCGCTCGGGTGTCCGTTTTGGATGATCCACATATCGTTGGAAAGCTTATTCGATACTCTACGCAATGGTGGGTCATAATCAAAGACATTCCACACAGAAAATTTATAATTAATTCTAGAAGATAGAACCTAACACGTTTACGCATAAAATTTCAATGAAAAATTACATCATCCACCCCTTGGAAACATTCGTCCTCAAATGATGCTAGACATGCCAAGATTAGATAGGGAATAGAGCATACAGCTGAAACCATTCGTTTGACTCATCACCACATCGTTTCTCACTTCAAATGCAACATAGAATGCATAAATTCAAGAAACTACAGCTGAAGACATAATAAATGACAGCTGAACTGCTGCAACTTTTATCAAAAGTGCATGATTTAGGAAAGAACAGTACCTTCAGCTTGATCGGAGTTTGCGGAAAATAGGTGCGGGTACTTGGATCGCATATCCACCTCAGCTTCCCAAGTTGCACCCTCAACAGATTGGTTTCACCACAACACCTTGACCAAGGAAACTTCTTTGTTCCTTAGTCTTCGGACACTGAAATCAAGAATCTCAATAGGAATCTCATCAAAAGAAATATTTTCTTAAATGTCAGAACTCACAGAGGAATCCACTACCACAGCATCGCTAATATGCTTTCTAAGCATGGAGACATGGAATATTGGATGAACAGAGGACAACTCAGAAGGCAAGTCAACCTCATAAGCTACCTTACCAA
>NW_025880405.1:0-1750 GCF_002878395.1 Capsicum annuum
ACTGGTGGTATGATGCAAGAGTTTAGTATTCCCACCTGGAAGTGGGAAGAGATAAATATGGACTTCGTGATTGGTTTACCTCCTTCCCGACGCCATAATGATTCCATTTGGGTTGTGGTTGATAGGTTGACTAAGTCTACTCAATTCTTGCCTGTTCATACTTTATATATTGCTGAGGATTACGCTAGATTGTATATCCGAGATCTAGTCAGACTGCATGGAGTTTCCTTGTCTATCATTTCAGATAGGGGTACTCAGTTCACTTCGTAATTTTGGAAAACTTTTCAGAAGGGTCTTGGTACCCAAGTGCTTTTGAGTTCTACTTTTCATCCGCAGACCGATGGTCAGGCTGAGCGGACCATCCAGACCTTAGAGGATATGTTGAGAGCTTGTGCACTTGACTTTAAGGGAAGTTAGGATGATCACTTACCGTTGATAGAGTTTGCTTACAAAAATGATTTCCACTCTAGTATTGGCACGGCTACATTTGAAGCCTTATATGGGAGGAAGTGTAGATCACCCATAGGTTGGTTCGATGTGGGTGAAGCGGCTGTGAGTGGTCCTGATTTGGTATTTGAGGCTATGGAAAAAGTTAATTTGATTAGGAAAAGGTTGAAAACTGCGCAGAGTCATCAGAAGTCATATGCGGATGTTAGAAGGAGAGACCTTGAGTTTGAAGTTGGTGACCTAGTGTATCTAAAAATTTCACCCATGAGGGAGGTGAAGAGATTCAGAAAGAAGGGGAAGCTTAGTCCCCGTTATGTTGGTCCTTATAAAATTCTTAGCCGTGTTGGTAAGGTAGCTTATGAGGTCGAGTTGCCTTCCGAGTTGTCCTCTGTTCATCCAATATTCCATGTCTCCATGCTTAGAAAGCATATTAGCAATGCTGTGGTAGTGGATTCCTCTGTGAGTGCTGACATTCAAGAAAATCTTTCTTTTGATGAGATTCCTGTTGAGATTCTTGATTTCAGTGTCCGAAGACTAAGGAACAAAGAAGTTCCCTTGGTCAAGGTGTTGTGGCGAAACCAATCTATTGAGGGTGCAACTTGGGAAGCTGAGGCGTATATGCGATCCAAGTACCCGCACCTATTTTCCGCAAACTCCGATCAAGCCAAAGGTACCGTTCTTTCCTAAATCATGCACTTTTGATAAAAGTTGCAGCAGTTCAGCTGTCATTTATTATGTGTTCAGCTGTAGTTTCTTGAATTTATGCATTTTATGTTGCATTCGGAGTGAGAAACGAGGTGGTGATGAGTCTAACGAATGGTTTTAGCTGTATGATCTATTCCCTATCTAATCTTGGCATGTCTAGCGTCATTCTAGGATGAATGTTTCCAAGGGGGGATGATGTAATACCCCGGGAAATTTTTTCGTTGAAATTTTATACGTAAACGTGTTGGGTTCTATCTTCTAGAATGAATTATAAATTATCCGTGTGGAATTTCTGAGATTATGACCCACCATTACGTAGAGTATCAAATAAGCTTTCCAACGATATGTGGATCATCCAAAACGGACACCCGAGCGACGAGTTATGAACATTCCGATCGAATCATGAATAGTAGTGAACAGTAAAACGTACAGGAAAAAGTACTGAGGCCTGGCGTATTTTTGCTCCAACTTTAAACGATCATAAATCCTTGTACATAATGATCTGGGTGATCTACTATATATCAACGGAAATCTCTACGAGTCCTCTTTCCAATGAAATTGGTTTAATCCAATTTGTCTATTGGAGCAAAAAGTTATG
>NW_025880405.1:1850-5190 GCF_002878395.1 Capsicum annuum
CTAACGATATGTGGATCATCCAAAACGGACACCCGAGCGACGAGTTATGAACATTCCGATCGAATCATGAATAGTAGTGAACAGTAAAACGTACAGGAAAAAGTACTGAGGCCTGGCGTATTTTTGCTCCAACTTTAAACGATCATAAATCCTTGTACATAATGATCTGGGTGATCTACTATATATCAACGGAAATCTCTACGAGTCCTCTTTCCAATGAAATTGGTTTAATCCAATTTGTCTATTGGAGCAAAAAGTTATGAAAATCTACTTCAGCCTATCAAAAGTGAATTTTAGGGTCAACTTCAAATGATCATAACTCCTCGTACACAATGATATGAGTGAGATACTATATATCAATGGAAATATATGAGAGTCCTCTTTCTAATGAAATTGGTTTCATCCAATTTGGATATTGGAGTAAAACGTTATGGTTGATATACTTCAGACAATCAAAATAGTCCACCAAAGGATAGATTCGAGAATTATTTGATTTTTAGGGGAGTTTTGGTCATTTCCCCTCACCCAAAATCCATCCAAACCCTATATTAAAGCCTATTAGAAGCATTATATGTTATATTTCATCAAATTCCCTCAAAAAGAAAACCCTAAGCTCCTACATCCAACTTTAAGAACCTCCAAAGTTCACAATTAAATCTGCAAATTTATTCAAGATTCGAAGTTCCTAGTTCAAGAACTCCAAGAACCATCATTCAAAGGCACGATTAACATCTCAAAAATGATTATCGATCTAAAGTTCATCATTTAAGGTATGTGAGATTTTTCAACAAGAACTCTCTTTCGTTCTTGTATCCAAAAGTAATTTTCTTTACAAAGGAATGATTTTTATTTGATTTTTTACGAATTTGAAGCATGAACCCATATCTTATGATGATTATTATGAAATCTTGATGTTTATGATTTTAAAATATGAATTTACATGTGTGGAGATATAAAGCATGAATCTTGAACGATATTTATCATGATTTTGATATTTGGGTCGTGAATCCCCATTGGAAATTGTGTTTTTTTGAAAAAGTGTGTTATAAGCACGTTGATGTTGAATATTTGAGATATTTTGAATGATTTGACCTTTTGGTCTTAATGGAGTTATTTTGAACTCGAGTGTAAAGAAATCCACAACGTGGTTGATTTTGATAGATGGGAAGCATGATGGCTCCCGAAGTATATTTATATATTACTAAAATTGTTTTGGTGTGGATTGTCTTTGAAATGATCTGAACTAAGTTTGGGAGAAATCTTTAGCACCGAGTGGGAGGTATAAAGCGACCTTACTTCCCTAGAACTACATGCCCCCGTAAGAGTGAGCCTGAGGCTGATTTATATAGTAATCACTAGTTTGTGTGGATTTGATATCGATAGTCCTACTCCGATGGCAAGGATAGGACGATTCTCCCCAACATGGGTTGTACGTTGGACTTCATGTAGCTCATATGGTTTATGTCGGTTATAGGATCTCGCAGTGTGTGCGTGTTTCCTTGTGTCTATGGTGAATGGTAAAGTTATTTGAAAGTGGAATTGTCAAAGTTATTCTTTCGAAAGATTTAAATGATATTTACATTATGAGAATTGATATTCTTGATGAACTGAAAGTGATTGACAAATTATATGATGACTCACATATGTTATTGTACTTATTTCATCCTCTCATGATTATGATGATTTTCTTCGGGCTATGTGAGTCTTTCATACATCCTGTATATTACTTATAAATATTTATGATGATGATGTTTATATAACTGCATACACCCCATATACTCGGTTCCTTTCCATGGTACTGACCCAAATCTTCGGATGTGGGCTGCATTTTCTCGGAATATAGGTTCAGGTGCTCAATTCCAGGTTCGACAATGATTCTTTGGGCACGCTGTTCTACATCCTCTGTTGTGGTGAGTCCTCATGTTCCGAGGACGTGATGTGTGATGTTGGTTTCACGGAATTGTTTACATTTGATAACTGAGTATGAGTCAGTTGGGCCATGTCTCAATGGCTCGCTGGTTTTATTGATTTTCTTAGAGGCTTGTCAGACTAGTATAGATGTTGGGAGTTGACTAATAAGTTGTATTTTGTTATCTTTCTGAAATTCTTTTATTCTTGGATGATGATTACTCTGTTGATATTTGAGGGTTATTTATGGAAACCCAGTTGATTTGTGTTGAACTGAATAAAAATGGCTCAAAGGGTTAGCTTGGGGCTACTCGTAGCCTCAAGCACCGTGTGACGCTCCGGACCCATTTTTTGGGGCGTTACAGGGATATGTTTCTCTTTGTTAAACAAGTTGATTTCAAGGGACCTGATCCGTGGCATACCAAAGCTGAAATTTTCAGATAATAAGGTATGTGATGCTTATGTTAAAGGTATACAAACCAGGACTTCTTTCAAGTTAAAAAAGCAGGTGAGCACTTTCAGACCCCTTGAGATATTGCATATGGATTTACATGGACTAGTTAAAGTCTAAAGTAGAGGAGGAAAAATGTATGTGTTTGTCATTGTAGATGACTACTCCAGGTTCACCTGATGATATTCATAAGAAACAAGGATGAAACATATAATTTCTGAATTCAGATCTAATCATGGAACTGAGTTTGAGAACACTTAAGTTGCTGAATTTTGTGCTGAGCATGGAATTAGTCATAATTTCTCTGCTCCTAGAATACCTCAACAAAATGAGGTTGTTGAAAGAAGGAACAGGACACTCATAGAGATTGGAAGAACTATGCTTATTGATAGTGGACTTTTGTAACGACCCGAAATCACCCTCGGGACGCTACATGGTGACTAGGGTCATAAGTGACCCTAAGCTAACCCTTCACTTGGCATCACACATAAATAACTGAATAAAATGCATAAAGCCAAAAGAATAAGGCGGAATATAACTCTAATATGAATTTTCTCAATACCAAAACTGGAGTCACAAGGTTACAACTCAACTTTTTACAACAAAATCGAAACCTAATACATCAACTTCTACCCACTATTTATGAAGCCTCTACTAGTACTGACCATGGGTAGTTGGATCATGACTCCCAATTACCCCAACTCAATATGACTGAAAAAGAAAATACCACTCGTCCCAATCGTATCACTGACTCGAGCCCTTGAATCAAAAGGACTCGTCACCTACCAACTAGAAGCTGCGAACTGATCGCACATGGTACATATTCGACAATTTGTACCTATATTATGAGACAATGTAGCACATAGACCTATATATGGATCTGCACTTAGGAATGTACTGAGTATATGAGGGTGAATTCACATGTATAAAACATTATCAACCTTCTTCAGTCAAATCATGGATGCAATATGGGATGACTCA
>NW_025880406.1:0-6943 GCF_002878395.1 Capsicum annuum
AATGGTCTTCGCATAATTAATTTAATAATTTTGTAGGTAAATTTTTTTATCTAATTCTAATAATTCTAACTCTAATCTAATTTCTATTAGGCCTTTTATAAATTATAAAATATATTTGAATACATTTACTTTAATAATAATAATAATAATAATAATAATAATAATAACAATAATAATAATAATAATAAATAGTAGTAAGTAGTAAAATTGCAAACCAAAAAAAAGGTGTGTAGTAATAGTATTAGCGTGGTGATGACAATAACAACAGTAATAATAATAATAATAATAATAATAATAATAATAATAATAATAATAATAATAATAATAATAATAATAATAATAATAATAATAATAATAATGTGTGTGTGTGTGTGTTTCATTTGATTTAAGAATAAAAATATAATGATAATAATAATAATAAATAAATAATAATAGTAGTAGAGGCACTATGTGGTGCTATTAACAGTAGTAGGAGTAAGAAAAAGGATAATAGTAATAATAATAATAATAATAATAACAACAACAACAACAACAACAACAACAACAACAACAACAACAACAACAACAACAACAATAATAATAATAATAATAATCTATATCTATCTATATATAATAGGAGAGGTAAAAGTGACAAGTGTCAACATTATAAAAATTCAATTTTAAAAAATATTTAAATTAAACATTAAACATAAATATATTAAATAAAAAAGAAAAAAGTAAACTCATCTGCACATGCATCAACTATGCCAATATGAACTGATATTATAACTTCTTTCATTCTCCACTCTCTCCATCATCGTTCATAACTTTCTGATATTTCTCTTTCTATTCTCTTGCAACCAGTGTTTATCTTTATCTCTATTGATACAAGCGGATTTCACTTTTTTTTTATATGAAAAATCTTTCAATTAGAAGATTACTTCAGTATTTTTATGGGTAGAGCACTAGATATGTGTTCTGTTTGCAATTTTTCTTTCATGCCTTGAAATCTAGCATAAACTAAACAAAATTCTACAATTGCTTCCAATCAAGTAATACCCTCTTTGGCTGCATATTTGACGGGTGTTTGCAAAAGGAGTACCAAAGGTGTGAGAGAAAATGATGAAGGAAGAGAAGATTAAGCATAAGAGAAGTTCCCTTCTCCATGAGATTTTTTTACATTCGAATATATTTCAAGATATGTCTCATATTTTATTCACATTCAATTATAATTTCAATCTCCAAAACTTAATATTAACCCTTGAAAGTATACTGAATTTATTTTTTGCAATACTGTAACTCGGATATTGTTGTTTATCTTAATTTGGGGTAAAGAGTGAGTGAAATATTTCACTCTTCTTATGAACACTTCTTATCGTTTTGAGTGACAAAATGAAAGATACTTTATCATAATCAAATAGTGGTTCAAGAATTTAGAGGCAATTAGCGACATGTTAGATTATTGGATATACTATAACATTAATTTTAGTGGAAGTTATTCAATTTTATGTTTGAAACTAATAAGAACAAAAACATATGTCATTTAAATCAAAACTCCGATGCGTTTACTGCAAATGTAATATAATCTCTTTTCAATACTTGTTTTTTACATTCTTTTGGTTATTGATGGTGGATGACTTTCATTTTCTTCTTATATAAACTATTGCTTTCAATTTATTTGCTTAATCAAGTAAGTTCATTGTCGAAAACTAAAAAAGATGAAGTAAGGAATGTTATGATGTTACCATCTTTATTTTTAATATATTTTAATTGAGTTATATGTTTGTATTCCAATCACCAATGTAATTGAAAAAAAAAAAGCAACTGTGTTGTGTTGGTTTATGAGAATTGAAGCATATGTGCAATTACCCAATTTAATATTCATATCGACAAGTTATATAATTTTTACGGGTATATTATATGTTGAGTTTTCATACTTTTTATAAGATAATACATTTTAGCAAATTGGGAACACTCCATGGTATATATGCTGACGATTGATATATCTGTTGTATATGAATTGATTTTCTGTAATGCCACTGATACAAAGACAGGATTTTGGTAAGGCTAATAATAGAAAAATTTCCCAACTACTTTTTCATTTTAGTTATAATTTAAATTTTTTTACATAGTTTTATCATTCTTTTACTTCTTACTGCTTTAAAATTTTTAATCAACGTTTCATTTGTCACTCAATATTACATTTCGGTAAATTAACTCGATGTTTCGTGAAAATAACTGTGCCCAAAACGATCGTGTCACAAGTAAATTTTGTTCCTGTTTTCTTGCTTTTATATTTCATTTTCAATAGATCTTCTTTAAATATAAGGATCTACTTATCCACATCAACGAAATAATTTATGAGATTTCATTTGCAAAATTTCATTCATAACTTGAGGCTTATACTGGAGAAGGCAGGTCTACTTCTATTATATCAAACAAGGCAACAATGGTGTGAAAATAACCCACTGTTGAGGCATACATATGATAATCTAGAAAAATTCTTGAGAGATACTGAAGGTATCTGTGAATCATTGATTATCAAGGAAGCAAAATGTATACTTAGATCAATGCCTCTACTTATGGGTTTCATACCACCCATACATGTTCCTCTTCTCTCAACTTTTATAAAAAAAAGTATTTTTTAAAAGTTCTAATTAAAGTATCATTTTTAGATAATAATTTTCATTACGATTATTTTTATGCAGTTTCGAATCATAATATATAGACCTCCCTTTAGTATGGAAGAGTAATAATTTTGAGAGGCGTCTTCAGAAATTGCTGTAAGAAATTACACACGAGATACGAATGTAGTGATTGTTTGTTTAATGACTATTAGGTACTTCAGATAGACTATCATTGGTATTGTATTTTCATTGAAGTAGAAAACATCTAAAGTTGATTAATATGATATGCTACTTTATAAATTGTTATGCCACGATGGAAGAAAAATGCTAATGTTACATGTTTTAACTTTTCAATTACAGAAGATGCATGTACCATTTACATTAATTACCATATAAATAAAGATCTTACTTTTGATTTTAATATCATCAATGTAGTTAAATAATTGTTGCTTGGCTGCAAATTATAAAGAGAAAAGGGCTCTCCAATTTTGCCGTACAATCAAAAGTTAGTCGGTCATCCATTTAACTTACAAATGTTAGTTCTATTTGAAATCGAAGTAGGCTAAGAGGAGTTTGAACACTGGATTATGATAAACAATTCTTTTAAATTTCTCGATTGTCATAACAAAAAGGCATGTTTTTGTGGATTTTTCTTCTACTTGAAAGATAATTATTATTGTACATGTAAGAAGTCTTGATCTATTCTCAAATGGATCATTATGTATCACAACACATAACCTGCATTCCAAGACATGTCACTGGCAATAGTTGTGAGTTTAGCTTATGAAATATTGCAAATTTAAGTACTTAGGCTGGTTTAAGGATTATCATATGTTGCATAACATTTGGTCTATCTTAACTGAGAATATTGGATAACCTTTATAGTAGAGAGGTGTATCATTTATGATCTGTACATCATTTATGTTTAGTACTTCTGAGGCATTGCACCTTCGATATTAGTTTTTGTTTGACTTTTTTATTTGTTCCTGAGCCGTAAATCTATTAAAAACCAATCTCTCTACTTATCTTTGAGCTAGAGATAAGGTTTTCGTATACTCAATCTTCTCCAGACTCTACTTTGTGGAACTACACTGTTATGTTATTATTGGTGTCTCTTATTTGTCTTTTGATATCACTATCCACTTTTGTGACAATTATGTATATTCCCTGTGTCAGTTTCAATTTTTTTCTCTTGACCTTTTTCAGAAAAGTACAATAATTGATAGTTTTATCCTATGTTAGCCGACAAAGTGTTTGTGTTAATAAGATATACTTATTTTTCTTTTCCTCGAAAGTTATTTCAAATCATATTGGTATTGCATATTCTGAGTGTTGTATTTAAACATGGAAAAGAAAAATTTTGATGGTGCATGAATCTAATTCTATTATATTTTATTAGACAGGGCAGATTTCTTTATCAGAATAAAAGATCTTGCTTGGTGTTGTTGGTTTTTGGGTGCAAACATATTAACAAAAGTTATTTTGTTTACAAACAAGGGATCAAAACACAATGATATCTATTTTTTTTTCTAATTCTCGTTAAACATTTAATTATATAAAGACTTGCAACTCGAGTATTTTATTCTTGCAAACACTTCCTAATCTTCAAAATAGCTACAAACTTTTACAAAAATGAAAAAAACTAAATTTTAAGGGATCTCGGCTTATTCCAATGGTGATTTTGCCAATGCAAGCACACTTATTTAGACATGACTAACGTTCATACCAAAGTGTTACTGGATATATACGTTATAATTAATGAAAATTAAGATGACAATTAAACTTTAGTTAATGCAATATAATTGAATGAGGTTATACAAATCAAATCATACAAATTGAAATAATTAATATTTTTAATATCATCCGCGCGATGCGCGGGTATACATACTAGTATATATAAAAGCAAAACTAGAAGTAAGACAAGAAGCCACATGACAAGCTATTGAGAAGCCACGTGGCAATTTTAGGATAAAGGTTAATATTATTGTAATAAAATTTTTGAATTAAGGGATATTAAATATTTGAATTTGAAAATGTATTATCTTTTTAAAAAGAAAAAAGGTCATTAGATGAAAAATAGAAAAGTGTGATTAAAGAGTCCTAAATAAACTCTTGCTATTTTAAAAATTTATTCCTTTATAAACTATAAAATATATTTGAATACATTTAATTTAATTTAATTTAATAATAATAATAATAATAATAATAATAATAAATATTAGTAAGTAGTAAAATTGCAAACCAAAAAAAAGGTGTGTAGTAATAGTATTAGTGTGGTGATGACAGTAATAGTAATAATAATAATAATAATAATAATAATAATAATAATAATAATAATAATAACATGTTTGTGTGTGTGTTTTATTTGATTTAAGAATAAAAATATAATGATAATAATAATAATAAATGAATAATAATAGTAGTAGAGACACTACGTAGTGTTGTAACAGTAGTAGGAGTAAGAAAAAAAAGATAATAATAATAAAAATAATAATAATAATAATAATCTATATCTATAATCTATAATATATTAAAAGTGTGAAAACATTTAGAAAGTGATTTGAACTTTTTGTCCTTCGTTAAAAGACTCCGCAGTAGACAAAATCGTCTTTTACCTCTTTTTTTCAATTATTAGTTGAAATATTTAACGAGTTTTAAATTGATTAAAACTTATATATAAATTCTTTACTTATTTAAACTATACACCATAATTAGAATATCTTTCAGTTTTTAAATTTCTTTTCCAACAAAAAAAATTACAATAATTAAGTGTCGAGAACGTTGTTAGGACAAATTTTAGTACTATTTTAACTATTCCTATTAAAGAGGAAGTCTAATTAGCTTATATTTAAAAGGAAAGAATATACAATAGAATAACCAGGAAATTATTAAGTATTATTTAGTATTTTACTATTGATTTTTTTTCCTCAAATAGGTTTTCTGTGAATTTCTAAGTTTATGGAAAGTTTTTTGTTACATGATTCCTAATATTAAGGACTCCTAAATATATTGTATAAAACTAAACTTATAAACATGTAACCCACGTTAGTTTGAATAGTTCTTCATTATTTTGTATCAAATTTGTATTGACTATTTTCTCTTTTTTTTTTTTTTTTGGGTTAGAGGATGCTTTCAAGGTAATTGTTTGAGGTTAGCTTTCAACTTTTCACTTAATTTGATTGTTTTTGTAGAATACTTAACAACGTATTTGTTTTATATAGTCATATCCTTTATCTTCAATATTACTATTAAAATTTGTGTCATGTCTTGCAGTCTGGTTCTCTTGATTCTCTAAAGGTGGATGAACAAGATGCTAAATTTAAAGTTTTAAAAATTTCATTGTAGCACGAGTAAGTGTGTTAGAAAGACAAGTTATCGATGTACTAATCAAGTGTTAGAAAGACAAGTTATCGATGTACTAATCAAGAAGTGAGGTATAAAAATCGCAAACTTAAGTCTTGAGTTTTTTTTTGCCACACAAAAGTAGAGTCGAAGAGTCTTTTAGCTAGGTGAATTTACATTCAAAACTGATCCTAAAATATTAGGAACTCACAAGTTGCTTCATCACAAGATCGTAAAGCAGTTTGTCATGATCAAGGATTTAGCTTGATGTGAGTTTGGCTCATCAGAGGTAAGGAGTAACAACAACTGTTATTTGACTTTTATTTAATTAACATTTTATGTCTGAAGATCACTTTTGTTGATAATTATAAATTAAGAAATCACTCTATTTGAGATTATGTTTTATTTTTTAATTATTGTTATTTTTGAATTGTGAAAGTGCTTCTATTCTCTTCTCTTGAATAACATATTGTCTTTGAAGAAAAAATGGATAAAATTATCTAATTTTAAATAATCAAAAGTTACACGTGCGGCTAAATTAGTAATAATAATATCATATTAGATTTATATAATATTTTTTAAGGAGTTCTAATGTATATATCCTTATAAATCTTATCAATATGCTTTAACTTTATCTGAAAAGTTATCAGTTAGTTTAAATTAAATATTTAAACCAACTTTACTTACTGCTTCTTCTTTGTAACAACAATAAATTACAAATGGTTTACATTAAATTTTCAATTAAGGATTAATATTAATAAGCAATTTAGGATTTTCTTTTTTGTGGAGATTTTATATCTTTTATATTAGATGTTTGCATTAATATAATAAAACTTACTTAAACTAATGTATTGGAAACGAAGATTTTAATTTATGTTTTGTAACCAAAAAAAGAAGACAAAAGAGAATAAAAACAGAAAAAAGTATGAAATAAATAAACTATGATTAATTATTATTATTATTATTATTATTATTATTATTATTATTATTATTAT
>NW_025880407.1:0-5820 GCF_002878395.1 Capsicum annuum
TATAACTTCTTAGACTTAGACTGTGTAATAGATATAGATAAAACGATACAATTATGGATAGGATATATAGCAAAACAATTATTAGACAATGGTATAAATGCAATAGATACACCAGAATATATAGAAAGAACACTTATAGGAACAACAAAATTATGGTTCTTAAATTTAACTGAAGAAAGTAAAAAGGTATTAAGAGATGATAAAAAAATAAAAGGAACAACAGCAACTAAACTAACACCTATAGACATATTGAAAAAATATGAAATAGCTATAAGAGATGAATTTAGCAGTATGACAACAGCAGAAAAAGAAAAAAATAAAGAAAAAGATATAAATAGAAATTTAATGTTAAAAGTAGCAATATGTAATATGTGTTATATAGATGAGTATACGTGCGCATTTAAAGAATACTACTATAAAGGAACATATAATACAGAAGAAAGTAAAGAAGTAAGAAGATTATATTTTAGTAAATTACCTGAACCATTTAGTTGAAAAATAATAAAGAGTTGGGATGAAGCAAACATAGTAAATACTCTAGGAGCAAGAATAAAATTTCTACAACAATGGTATAGAAATTTATGTGAAAATATAGAGAAGAAATGAAAATGGAAAAAACATTAATAAAAACTTTAGCATGTTGCAAAGATAAAATAGCACCTCAATTTGGATGTGAATAAAGATATTATAAGAAAATAAAAAGACATAAGAAATATAAGAAATACTAAAAATCAAAATATAAATATAAGAAACCAAGAAAAAGATATTATGTAAAAAATTATAAACATAAAAGACCATATAGGAAAAAGAAATCTATAAAAAAATGTACTTGTTATAATTGTGGAAATCTAGGACATTTAGCTAGAGATTGTAAAATGCCTAAACCCCAAAAAAGAAACAAATATCAGAAATAAAGATAGAAAATACAGAATATATACAAATAGATTATATAGATTACGAATTAGAAAGTGACGATAGTATATATGAAATTTCGGAGAATGAAACAGATAATGAAATAGATAGTAAATCAGATGAATCAAATGAATGAAGAAGATATAAAAATGAATCAAATAACTGAAGAGGATATAAAGGTAATAACAAAGGATGAATATTTAAATGAAGAAGAAAGAAATTAAAAAATAATATTTGATAATAATATATTTGACGAAATAAAAGAAAAAGAATTAGATTTAAGTGTAGAATTAACATTTAAAATATCAATAAGAAAAAACATATTTATTAGATGAAAAGAAGAATACTACATAGAAAGCCAAAAAGAACATGTAATAGACTGTAGATATGCAAAAGAAAGAGCTAGTAATAAAGAAAAGAATAATTAATAAAGAAATAAACGATATAAAAAGTAAAGACCCAATAAAATGTGTACACCTTGGAGGAACAGAGATTAATAAAAGCATGTTTGAGAGAAGGAATAGATACACCAATAGAATTATATTTAGCAGATGATAGAATTATAAAACCTATAGAAAAAAGTATAATAACTGCCAAAAAATTCGAACCTAATAAAACTATACAATATCTTTACGTAAAGTAAAGTCAAGAAAACTACTCACATGTTGCTTTCTATCTTGTCTTCTTTGTCTTTATTTTTTCATTATTGCTCCGTTACTTTCTATCTTCCAGCTGGCGGTCTTATCTTCTTTTATTCTAGTTGAACTTTCGGGATAATATTATCTTCTCCATTACATATCGAACATAAATGGTCTGGATATTTGTGTCCAATTAACTTGCAATATCTAGTTAATAATTCTTTTGAAATAAATCCCTTCTTAATTGCTCTTGCAGTTGGTTGTTTTTCTGGATTGAGTAATGTCAGAATCAATTGTCTAGCTTCTTCCATATCTGTCTGTCGTAGCTCCCTTGAATTTGAATAAATCATTTGATAGTCTCTTGAATAATAACTCCATATAGGGTTTCCATTGATATAATTATTTGCTAATTCTTAAACAATTGTAGATATTCCAATAATTCATTTATTTGCATAAAAATCAGGTATCTCAACTTTAGGTATTTCTGGCTGTTGAACAATATTTTCTGGTATAATCATATCTCTGGTTAATTCTATTTTTACAACTTGTATAACTGGTTTAATCTCATCATATAATATCTTTGCAGGTGCAGTATAAAAATTTATAAAAAATAAATTTCCTTTGGTTATTTTCTTATAGGTGGAAAATACTCTATATAATTCTGGTATAGCTGTTAGTTCATCTCCTTCTTGGGTATATACAGTATTTAATAATCCATAACTGAAATGAGTTTTAACTAAGCTTGGGTTGGTTTTTGGTAGTGCGATTAACTTGTTGTAACCTTGCAATTTTTGGGTTATATAGTTTGTGTTTGGTTCTTGGATATTTGTAGCTCTGGGGTTAAGGTTTAGATAAGTCTGTATTTTATGGATAGTTTTTATGTATGCTCGAGTTATATGGTTATAGGCTTTTCTATCTTGGTTTAAGCTTTCTCGATATATGGTAGTTTGTGGGGGTATGAACAAGGGGTGTTTTTGTGTTTTTGGTATAAATGGTTTTTCAAATATCTTGTTCATATTTATGTTCTGATATCTTTGTCCAATAACTCCTTCGCTTATACCTGCAATTGTAGATTGATAAACGTTATGGGTTTTATGGACTGTCCCAAAGTCTCCTTTTAGCTCTGAAATTTTGATGTCTTCCGATCGACATAGCTCTGCACACTGTTGAGTTATCTGATTCATAGCTTTAGACTTCAGTTTAACTTCATTAGTCTTTAGCTTTTCTATTTCATTACCATACTGTCCACTTTTATTGAAATCGTAGTTAGGGTTTTGAGTATCTTTTCTAAAGCATCATCTTCTATTATATCAGTCTGTGTAGCTTTGTCTTGATATGTAATCTGCAATGACATTCTTGTTAGTTTTGATTACTTCAATTGTAAATGTAAAATTTAATTTATTTAATAAAAGTTTCCAAATCTCTTTCGTTGTAACTGAATTTTGTATTTTCTTTGTTAACCATCAACGTACCTGTGTATTATCTGTTCATACAATAAACTTGTTATATACAATATATGGCTCAAATGCTAATAAACATTTATATAGTGAACATAATTCTTTCATATTTATTTCCCATTTTATTTCTGTTTCATTAAACGTACCTGAGTAGTATCTACAATGATGTTCTAATTTTTTTTCTTCATATCTATATTTAAGTACTCCTCCATAACTATATTCGCTTGCATCTACTTCTATTATATATGTAAATTTTTTATTTTCGTCTGGGAATTGTAATTTTGGTAATTCTTTACAAAGTATTATTATTTTCTGAACTTGTTTTTTATCTTCTTCGTTGTAGTTATACTTTACATCCTTTTGTAATTTTTATTTTAATGGCTTTAGGTTTTATGTTAATTTTGGTATATATTCTCTTACTTGGTTTACTAATCCTAAAAATGATTGTAATTTATTTTTTGTATCTAATTCTTCTTTTGAATTTATTATTTTTCGTACTATATGTTGTTACATTTTTACTCCGCTTTTATCTATTTGTATTCCTAAAAATTCTATCTGGTTTTTCATAATTTCAGCTTTCTTTTCACTTAAACTTATTCCCGATTTTTCTATTATTCTGTAAATTGTTCTAATAGTTTTAAATGTTCCTCTTTACTTTTTGTATATAATAGTATATCATCTATGTATACAATACAATTAGGTAGTTGTTTAAAATAACTATCCATAAGGTGTTGGTATCTACCTGGTGCATTTTTATATCCAAATGGTAACACATTCCATTTATAAAATCCTTGTGGTACTATAAATGCAGTTAACTTTTTAGATTCTTCTTCTAACTTTAAATGGTAAAATTCTAATTTACAATCAAATTTACTGAAGTAATTATATCCTTGTATTTGTCTTATTTTTAATATTTTATTTGGTATTGGATAATTATATGTCATAGTTTTTGCATTTAGGTTTTTATAATCAATAATCATTCTACTTTTTTCTCTTTTTTGTTCACTATGTTTATTTACTATAAATGCTGGATTATTGTGTTTACTATTACTTTTTTGTATATATTGTTTTTATAATAATTCATCTATATGCATTTTAAATTCTTTTAAATCATCAAAGTTATATGTTAATGATTTCTGGGTTATTATGCTATTTTTATCTATTAGCTCAATTTTTACAGTAGTTTTATGTTTTTCTCATCCTTTTAATGGATCTTCACTGTATGATTGTCTTAATTTTTTCTTTATCATTTCTACCTTATCTATTAAAAATATAGTCATTTCTTCTTTATTTATTGAAAATATAACTAGTTCTATAGTGTCTTCAGTATTTTTTATATTTTTTAATTTTTGTGTGATTTTTTCATTTCCTTTTATCCAATCAGTTTTCTTTCTTATTTTATTAATAACTCTTTTTGCTCTTACCTTTTGTTTACATGGTGTTGTAAACCAACAGTGTGTTCTAGTTATTATATGTGGGTATAATTTATCTAAAAATGACATTCCTAAAAGCATATTTTTTTATATTAGTTCATAATTATATATTTCTTCTATTATTAATATCTTATCCCATACTTGTATTTTTACATTTCTAGCTTTATAAGTAATCAAGCTTCCTTCGTTATTAAATCCTCTAACTACTATTGGTATTTTTAATTTATCTCATTTACTATTTGGTAAATAATTATATCTACATAACATGTATCTATCATAGGCGTATAATATCTGTTGTAATATCCTTTTACTATTATCTTTATTAATATATATATTTTCATATCATGTCAAAGTTCTTTTTATTAATAATTTTTATTTATTATATGTTATGATTAATTGTGTATGTTCTATATTGTATGGTTTTACTTGTTCTAACCATTTTATTCCTAATATTATGTTTGTTTTTTGCATATCTTCTTTTATTTCAAATTCTATTTTTATTTTTCTAATTCCTATTATTATTTCTTTTTTCT
The DNA here is from genome assembly GCF_002878395.1 of Capsicum annuum. Classification (NCBI taxonomy): domain Eukaryota; kingdom Viridiplantae; phylum Streptophyta; class Magnoliopsida; order Solanales; family Solanaceae; genus Capsicum; species Capsicum annuum. The sequence continues at coordinate 4,974 of NW_025880407.1, forward strand.
ACTGTATCCTTAATAGTTATTAAACTTCTTGGTAGATCTGGACATATATTTCTATTAGATTTTATTTCTTCATTTTTTTATTAAATATTATGCTATATAGTTTTCTTCTTGTCCTGTATTTATGAGTATTAAATATGTTTTTTTCAGTTATTGTTCCCGTTATATAATTTTGAGTTAAATTAACTGTTGAAGTTATTTCATAGTTTGTTCTTTTTTATGATCCTGGTGATTCTGGTTTTTCAAAAGCTATTCTTTTTGTTATACTTATTCTATCATTTATTATTTCTAAATCTTCTTCTATATCTATGTCTTTGTAACTATAATCATTGTTATCAATTATTTTTATAAATTGTTCGAAAGGACTTTCTATTTTTATTTTATTAATTTTATTTTTTCCCGTTATTTTATGTTTTGTTGTTAATACATATAGATTTTTACATATTGCTGTAAATATTTTACTTTTTGGGGTTAGTTCTATTCTTGATATTTTTCAATATAATATTAATGATTTATCTATGTTTTTATCTGTTATTGCTACTGAATAATTCGAACTTATTATAAATTTAAATTTTTGATATATTAAATTTCCTTTTATGGAAATTATTAGACTTTTTTCTATATGTTTTATAATTCTATCATCTGCTAAATATAATTCTATTGGTGTACCTATTCCTTCTCTAAAACATGTTTTTATTAATATCTCTGTTCCTTCAAGGTGTACATATTTTATTGGGTCTTTATTTTTTATATCATTTATTTCTTTATTAATTATTCTTTTTGTATATCTACAGTCTATTACATTTTTTTTTGGCTTACTACGTAGTATTCTTCTTTTCGTCTACTAAAT
>NW_025880407.1:5920-7260 GCF_002878395.1 Capsicum annuum
TTCTTCTATATCTATGTCTTTGTAACTATAATCATTGTTATCAATTATTTTTATAAATTGTTCGAAAGGACTTTCTATTTTTATTTTATTAATTTTATTTTTTCCCGTTATTTTATGTTTTGTTGTTAATACATATAGATTTTTACATATTGCTGTAAATATTTTACTTTTTGGGGTTAGTTCTATTCTTGATATTTTCCAATATAATATTAATGATTTATCTATGTTTTTATCTGTTATTGCTACTGAATAATTCGAACTTATTATAAATTTAAATTTTTGATATATTAAATTTCCTTTTATGGAAATTATTAGACTTTTTTCTATATGTTTTATAATTCTATCATCTGCTAAATATAATTCTATTGGTGTACCTATTCCTTCTCTAAAACATGTTTTTATTAATATCTCTGTTCCTTCAAGGTGTACATATTTTATTGGGTCTTTATTTTTTATATCATTTATTTCTTTATTAATTATTCTTTTTGTTACTAGTGGCATACTAGCTCTTCCTTTTGCATATCTACAGTCTATTACATGTTCTTTTTAGCTTACTACGTAGTATTCTTCTTTTCGTCCACTAAATATTTTTTTTCTTATTGGTATTTTAAATATTTTTTCTACACTTAAATCTAATTCTTTTCCTTTTATTTTATCAAATATTATTTTTTGATCTGTTCCTTCTTCATTTAAATATTCTTCCTTTGTTATTATTTTTATATCTTCTTCAGTTATTTGATTCATTTTTATATCCTCTTCAGGCATTTGATTCATCTGATTTACTATCTATTTCATTATCTGTTTCATTCTCCGAAATTTCATATATACTATCGTCACTTTCTAATTCGTAATCTATATAATCTATTTGCATATATTCTGTATTTTCTATCTTTATTTTTTATATTTGTTTCTTTTTTGGGTTTTTAGTCATTTTACAATCTCTGGCTAAATGTCCTAGTTTTTCACAATTATAACAAGTACATTCTTTTATAAATTTCTTTTCCTATATGGTCTTTTATGTTTATAATTTTTTACATAATATATTTTTCTTGGTTTCTTATATTTATATTTTGATTTTTAGTATTTCTTATATTTCTTATGTCTTTTTCTTTTCTTATAATATCTTTCTTCACATCCAAATTGAGGTGCTATTTTATATTTGCAACATGGTAAATTTTTTATTAATGTTTTTTTCATTTTCATATCTTCTCTGTATTTTCACATAAATTTATATACCATTGTTGTAGGAATTTTATTCTTGCTCCTAGAGTATCTACTATGTTTGCTTCATCCCAACTCATTATTATTTTTAAACTAAATGGTTCAGGTAATTTACTAAA
>NW_025880408.1:0-5418 GCF_002878395.1 Capsicum annuum
CTACTATACGACCATTAACTAAAATATGTCGATGGTTAACTAATTGATGGGCTGCGGGAATATTTGAAGCCATACCCAATCGAAAAAGGATGTTTTCCAAGCGCATTTCAAGTAATTGTAGTAAAACTTTACCTGTTGACCCCTTGGCTTTTCTGGCGATACGAACGTATTTAAGTAATTGTCGTTCTATAAGACCGTAATGAAAATGCAATTTTTGTTTTCCTTCTAGATGAATACGATATTGAGATTTTTTTCGGGAACGCGATTGGTTTCTAAGATCATTTATAGTCCTAGGCTTTTTATTAGTTAGTCCTGGTAATGCCCCCAGGCGTCGTATTTTTTTGAAACGAGGTCCTCGGTAACGCGACATAAAGACTCCTTATTCTTATTTCTTATTTAGTATTTCTAATTAATTCTTATTTCTATTTATTTTTATTGAATTTTATTTTACAGAATAAACCTAAACTAAAACTAAACTGAACTAAATGAAGCGAAGTTTACTGAAATAGTGTACTTGTACTATTATTATTTAATATAAATACTATAAAGAAAAGAAGAATGGGGTGAATTGGATAAATATACAGAACCCCTTCTATTATATATATAATCCTTTCCTGACATAATTGGAAGTTCCTAGAATAAATTGATAGCTTTTGGAAAAGGAGGAAGGCGCTATTTCCCTATTCTTTTTTTTTCATTTATTAGATGATTGATAATGTTTCATTGAAATCAAAGAATAGGGAAAAGCCGGCTATCGGAATCGAACCGATGACCATCGCATTACAAATGCGATGCTCTAACCTCTGAGCTAAGCGGGCCTACAGAAATCTTATATGCGTAGTAATTGCCTAAACTACTGGAATTGGAATTATTAACTATTCAATATTATATTGAATATTCTAGATTCTAGAGCATAAGGATTACTATAGCGATCTAGAATTTCGATTTATCACAATTCTAATAACAATTCTAATACTAATATGATTAAATAGTGATTGCAAATATTGTTAATATTCTTTTTATTTTCGTTTTCAATTTGAATGGTAAATATTCTTTTTCATTTCTATTTTTGGCATTTGAAATCTTTTTTATTATAGTTCTATATTTGATTCTATATCATATATATCTCTCATTCTATATTTATTTCAAAATTATTTAATGGAATGGTTAGTTATAATTAATGAGACATTCCTCCGCTTTCAGGCGAAAGTAAAGATAAAAAACAAGAAGCGATCGTTCAAGTATTCCAAATTGAATGGCAAAATGACAGGAAGAGGGACATATATATGGGTATAGCTCCATCTATGTTGAATCGCGGAATCCGAAATGATAAAATCATTTTTGATTGGATAAAAAAAGGTCGCCTATAGAAGATAGTTAAGAAAATCAAAGAGGAGAAAACACGTTTTCGAGATAGGAATCGATATCTAATGAATTCAATGGTTCCAGCATAAATGAAAGAAAAAGAAAAAGGAATGACATCACAATGAGATCCTAATCTCAAAACAAAAAGAAAGGGAGATATGGCGAAATTGGTAGATGTTACGGACCTAATTGGATTGAGCCTTGGTATGGAAACTTACTAAGTGATCACTTTCAAATTCAGAGAAACCCTGGAATGAACAAAAATGGGCAATCCTGAGCCAAATCCTATTTTCTAAAAACAAATAAAGGTTCAGAAAAAAAGGATAGGTGCAGAGACTCAATAGAAGCTATTCTAACAAATGGAGTTAAATGTGTTGGTAGAGGAATATTTACATCAAAACATCAGAAAGAAAAAGAATGAAGTGAAGGATAAATGTATATACATATGTATTGAATACTATATCAAATGATTAATGATGACCTGAATCCCTGATCAAATCATTCACTCCATAGTCTGATAGATCTTTTAAAGAATTGATTAATCGGACGAGAATAAAGATAGAGTCCCGTTCTACATGTCAATACTGACAACAATGAAATTTATATTAAGAGGAAAATCCGTCGACTTTTAAAATCGTGAGGTTTCAAGTCCCTTTATCCCCAAAAAGACTATTTCAACCCCCAACTATTTCTCTGACCCCCTTTCCTTAGCAGATGTAAATTACTTATCTTTCTCATTCACTCTATTCTTTTAAAAATGGATTTTTCTTTTAGAAATGGATTTTAGCGTAAATGGCTTTCTCTTAAGCCTTGTGATATATATGATACACATAGAACTGAACATCTTTGAGCAAGGAATCCCTAGTTGAATGATTACCAATATCATTACTCAATACTGAAACTTACAAAGTCTCTTTTTGAAGATCGAAGAAATTCCCCGGCTTTGATAAAGTTTTTTAATCGGCTTTTGTCCTTTTAATTGACAAAGATCTATTGACAAAGACCCGTTTATGTGTTAAGATCAAATTTGTTAAGATAAAATTAGAGTAACAAGCAGAGAATTGGGTAACAAGCAGAGAACTAAAAATCCTCATGTTAACGAACAGTTCCAATTGGGAAGACCAGAGGACTCTAAATCCTCCTATTAATGGGGACTTAAAATTCTCATGTTCGAGGTTCCAATTGGGATTGGTATAGCCCTGAAAATCCTCGGGTTACCAGTCCCAACCTTGATAAAAAATCTAGATTGGGAATAGCCGGGATAGCTCAGTTGGTAGAGCAGAGGACTGAAAATCCTTGTGTCACTAGTTCAAATCTGGTTCCTGGCACATGATTAATTTGTATGGGTCTCTCTTCACTAGAATTAATTTCTAATTAATTGATATGAATCAACATACATATTCTTTTAGAGTCTTGATTGGAATAATAGCTTTATCCAGTTTGGCGACATATACCCCATACTATGTTCTATATAGGTAGAGTTTCTTAGATAAAGTATCGAAAAGAATTGGATTCTATCTCCTCTTTTTTTCTCCTCTCATTCAAAAGAATTTGAATACGTAATACATATTCGAAAGGTAAAATTGGCTAATTGTTGAAAGGCTCAAAAGTCGAATCCAGGGGGGTTGAAATAGACAAGATTCAGCTCAGATCCAAAGAAATCGAATTCGATATTCTATCATTTCTTTGTCTTTTCTTTCATATTCGATTTATTCATTCCAGATTTCTCCATCCCTTCCTATATGCCCTTCTAGAACCCGTCTAAGTAATGTGTGCAGTACAAAGTTCATGATGCAGAACTCATTTGGTTCATCCTATTGGTATGTCTCATCTGAAATAAGTATCTTCCAAATAAATGTGAGAATTACAATGAATCCCTAATTGTATTTTTTTGTTAGCCTATTGATAATTCCCTAAATTAGACCTGCTTAATCTAGAATAGATGGTCCAATCCTTGAATATCTAAATTCTCTAAGTGGAAATAGCTTTCTTATCATTCAATGAGCATCTTGTATTTCATAAAAATTAGGGGAAATATAATCCTTACGTAAGGGCCATTCTATCCAACTTCCAGGCATTAAGATACGTTTCAAGCGTGGATGATTATCATAAGAGATTCCCAACATATCATATTATTCTTGTTCTTGAAAATCCATGCTTTTCCAAACCCAGAAAACAAACGAAATTCTAGGATTCCTCCTGGAGGAAAAGACTTTTATGCATACCTCTTCTGGTTGATCCACACCATCCTCTATTCTCGTAAGATGATACACACTAGCTAACAGCCCGCCAGGTGCTACATCATAGGCACATTGAGAGCGGTGATAATTTTACCCATATACATAAAAAATGATAGCAATGGAATGCCAATCCTCGGGCTTTATTTGTAAAGTCTCTATTCTTTGGTAAGCAAAGCCAAAAGATCTATGAATTAGCCCATGCTAGACTAGCCAAGATGACAAACGACCCTGCAACTTTTTTATCTCTCCCGCATTTTTGTTTGTAGATGTATTTTACATTTATGATTAAATTTATGAAAATTGACCCACCACTTCTTATTCTAGATAAAGGAATCCTGTCTAATTCACTAATTCGGGGGAAGATACTGAATTTTTGTATTTAGAAAAGATTTTCGTAGGGATCTCTGAAGTAGATGGTGGTTGATAAAGAACTCTTTGATCATAATTTCCCATATGAATACTGTGTCGAATATGAAACTTGTGATTGGTAGCAAAACACCGATTCACTCGTTGAGACCTGTTTTGATCTTTATAGAGTTCTCGAGACATTTTCTTACAAAGTAATGTTATAGCATCTATAACCGCTTCCGGTTTAGGTGGGCAACCTGACAAATATACATCTATAGGAATTAGCTTATCGACTCCCCGAACAGTACTATAAGAATTGGTACTGAACTTCCCTCCTGTAATTGTACAGGCTCCCATAGCAATAACATATTTTGGTTCAGGCATTTGCTAATATAATCTCACTAAAGAGGGGCCATTTTCATTGTTACTATTCCAGCCGTTAAAATTAGATCTATTTGTCTATGACTCGATCTTGGTACTAGTCCATAACGATCAAAGTTGAAGCGTGAGCCTATTAGTGAAGCAAATTCAATGAAGCAACAACTGGTACCATAGAGAAGCGGCGATAAAAAAGAGAGTCTTGACCAATTTGAAAGATCATTTAATGTAGTTGAAATAACTGAATTTGGGGTTGTTCGATCAAGTAAAGGAAAATGAATGGAATTCATAGCTATCTCAATCTTATTTTTTCCATTTTTCTTTTTATTGTCTGAATATTTAGGAGCTAAGACCATTCCAATACCCCCTTTCGCCATGCATAAACTAAACCAATAATTAAGATAAGCACGAAAATCAAAGCTTATATAAATATAGATACACCCAATACGTCGAAACTCATTTCCCATGGATAAAGAAAAATCGTTTCAACATCAAAAACAACAAAAACTAGAGCAAACATATAATAACAAATTCAAAATTGTAACCAAGCATCACCCATTGGTTCTATACCCGACTCATAAGTAGAAAGTTTCTCCGGCCCTTTGCTAATCGGGGCTAATACTTCAGAAATGAAAAATGCCAAAATAGGAAAAAGGATGGATATTATTAGAAATGCCCAAAAAAAATCATATTCGTAAAGCAGAAACATAAATGCACTCCTATGAACCTGGAAAATATACCGGATTCGATTGGTCGATTCGAATTGTAATTTTCAAGCCATCCATAACTATATTAGTCAAAACAGGAATTCATTTTGGTCAAACCGCCTAGTTTGGCTTTGTTTATTGGTTTATTGTAAGGCATATCTCATTGCAAGATTCATCGACTGGAATTCGATTTTATTTCCATTATACTTATTTCTATTTTATTTAGTTAGTAGAACCTTCTAACTATATATTACTCTTATACAAATTCTCCTCTTTCTCTTGTTTTTTTCTCTAAACTAAAGATGGGGAATTCTAAATTAATTAATTATCTTAGTTCTTCTTTAATTTTTCTTCTTTAATTAGAAATTCTTTAAATATTC
>NW_025880409.1:1070-2465 GCF_002878395.1 Capsicum annuum
ATATATATATATATATAGTAATATACTAATTTATAAAAAATATACACATCTATACGTGAAATATACACTACTTTAGTAGATATATGCACACACACACATATATATGCCATTCAATATATATATTACTTTAAATAAAACATATACTACAATATATATATATATATATATATATATATATATATGTATGTATGTATGTATAGTTATATACTAATTTATAAAACATATACACATGTATACGTTAAATATATACTACTTTAGATTTAGAAGATACACACACACGTATATATATATACCATTCAATATATACACCACTTTAAATAAAAGTATAAAACATATGCTACTTAATATAATAAATTAATAATACTTGATAGTAAATTAATAATGTATTAAAACTAAGTTTTAAATTTCAGTTTGCGAAATTCTGAATTTTCAAAAAAATAAAAATAAAAAATCTTAATCGGGCTGGGCCGATTAATCGACGGGCCCAAATCGAGCTCGTTCCGGATCGGATTAACCGAGCCCAAATTAAAAATCCAACCGGACCGGGACCCGGACCTCTAAAGTCCTTGGGCTTACCGGGCCGGATCAAACCGAGCCGATTTAATTATGTGGGCCGGTTCGGATCGATTTTAACCGACCCGTTTGACACCCTTAATTCCCATTGATGGCCTTGGACTCTCATAGCATATAATTGCATTTCCTATAATAATAACAAAAATTTCATTAAGCAACATTGTTTATATATGATCACCTTAATAACAAATTATGACCATATTAATATGTAAAAGTTATAGAAATTGTAATGGAGTTAATTATTTTCTATCCTTGCTTTTCTAAAAATTACGAAAAATTCTTGATTTAGTCTACGCGGATAAATCACATTATTATTTCAAATACATTACTTAATTTTACGCGGATACATTACATTCCACACAAATACATCACTTAATTTTACACGAATAAGTCGCATTTCACACGGATACATCGCATTATTCCAAATGCATCATTAATTTCATATGGATATGTCACATTCCATACGGATACATTACATTTTTCTGGATGTATCACTTAATTTTACACAAATATATCACATTCTTCTGGATACATCACTTAATTTCACACACATATATCACATTCTTTTGTGATGTATCTGAGTTTTAAGTAAATCAAAGGCTTATGTAATTATTTAAAAGAATTAAAATTTTAAATAGTTATGGTAAATTAAGTTGCACATGATTGTAATTTTTCTTATTAATATTGAGTTTCCAAAATATAGTAATAACCTTTTTTTTAGAAAAGACAAAGACACTTAAATTTTGCGAGCGATCTAATTACACCATAAAACTTATATAGACCCTTGTAAATAGAATATTTGGAAAAGAAAAGACATCAAAT
>NW_025880410.1:0-10275 GCF_002878395.1 Capsicum annuum
ATTCCTATGATTCATTTATTTGCGTAAAAATTAGGTATCTCAACTTTCGGTATCTCTGGTTGTTTCCCAATGTCTTCTGGTATAATCATATCTCTGGTTAATCCAATTCTTACAACTCGTATAACTGGTTTTATTTCATCATATAATATCTCAACTGGTGTGGTATAAAACTTACTAAAAAATAGATTTCCTTTGATTATTTTTTTGTAAGTAGTGAATGCTTTGTATATTTCTGGTATAGTTGTTAGTTCATTTCCGTCTTGAGTATATATGGTATTCAGTAGTCCATAACTAAAACAAGTTCTAACTAGGTTTGGATTGATTTTTGGTAGTGCGATTAACTTGTTGTATCCTTGTAGTTTTTGGGTTATATAGTTTGTGTTTGGTTCTATGATATTTGTAGCTCTGGGTTTAAGATTCAAGTAAGTTTATATTTTGTGGATGTTTTCTATGTATAATCTAGTTATATAGTTATATGTTTTTTTGTCTTGGTTCAAACTTTCTAGATATGTGGTAGTTTGTGGGGTATAAATAGAGTGACTTTTGGTATTTTTGGTATAAATGTTTTTTCAAGTATCTTATTCAGATTTAATCCTTGTCTATTAACTCCTTTTCGTGTACCTGCAGATATAGATTGATAAAGATTATGGGTTTTATGAAGTCTCCTAATGTCTCCTTTTAGCTCTGGAATTTTGATGTCTTTCGATCGATATAACTCTGCATTTTTATAGTCATGCGGCTGACTTGTAACTTTAGACTTTAGTTTACCTTAATTATTCTTTAGCTTTTCTACCTCATTGCCCATATTGTCCACTTTCAGTGAAAGCGTAGTTAGGGTTTTGAGTATGTAAAGCGTAGTTAGGGTTTTGACTATCTCTTCTAGTGTATCATTTTCTGTTATATCAGTCTATGTAGCTTTGTCTTGATATGTAATTTGCAATAACATTCTTGTTAGTACTGATTATTTCAATTGTAAATGTAAAATTCAATATATTTAATACCAATCTCCATATTTCTTTTGTTGTTACTGGATTTTGTATTTTCTTAGTTAGCCACCATCGTACCTGTGTATTATCTGTTCGTACAATAAATTTGTTAAATACAATATATGGTTCAAATGCTAATAAACACTTAAATAATGAACATAATTCTTTTCTATTTATTTCCCATTTTATTTATATTTCATTAAACGTTCCTGAGTAATATCTACAATGATGTTCTAATTTTTCATTATCATACCTGTATTTGAGTACTCATCCGTAGCTGTGCTCACTCGCATCTGCTTCTACTATGTATGTATAAAATTTTATTTTCATCTGAAAATTGTAATTTTGGCAGGTTTTTACAAAGTATCTTTATTTTTTGCACTTGTTTTTTATCTTCTTCACTATAATTATATTCTACATCCTTTTTCAATTTTGTCTATAATGGTTCTAAATTTTCTGCTAATTTTGGTATGTATTCTCTCACTTGATTTACTAATCCTAAAAATGATTGTAATTTCTTTTTTGTATCTAATTCTTCTTTTGAATTTATTATTTTTTGTACTATATGCTGTTGCATTTTTACTCCATTTTTATCTATTCGTATTCCTAATAATTCTATCTGGTTTTTCATTATTTCTGCCTTCTTTTCACTTAAGCTTATTACTGAATTTTCTATTATATTTATAAATTGTTCTAATAATTTTAGGTGTTCATTAGTTTTTGAATATAGCAATACATTGTCTATATATACTATACAATTAGGTAATTATTTGAAATAATTATCCATAAAATGTTGATATCTACCTGGTGCATTTTTATATCCAAATGGTAGTACATTCCATTCATAAAATCCTTGTGGTACTGTGAATGCAGTTAATTTTTTAGATTCTTCTTCTCATTTTAAATGGTAAAATCCTGATTTACAATAAAATTTGCTGAAATAATTATATACTTGTATTTGTCTTATTTTTAATATTTTGTTTGGTATTGGGTAATTATATGTCATAGTTTTTGCATTTAGGTTTCTATAGTCAATAACCATTCTACTTTTTCCTCTTTTTTGTTCACTATGTTGTTTACTCTAAATGCTGGGCTAGTGTGTTTACTATTACTTTTTTGTATATATTGTTTTTCTAATAGTTCAATGCATTTCAAATTCTTTTAGATCTTCACAATTGTATGTTAATGGGTTTTGAGTTATTATACTATCTTTATGTATTAGTTCAATTTTTACAGTGGTTTTATGTTTTTCTCATCCTTTTAATGGATCTTCACTATATAGTTGTTTTAATTTATTTTTCATTATTTCTACTTTATCTATTGAAAATATGGCCATTTCTTCCTTATTTAAAGAGAATATAATTAATTCTATCGTGTCTTCAGTAGTTTTTATATTTTCTAATTTTTGTGTAATTTTTTCACTTCATTTTATCCAATCTGTTTCCTTTCTTATTTTATTAGTAACTCTTTTTGCTCTTACCTTTTGTTTTCATGGTGTTGTAAACCACCAATGTGTTTTAGTTATTATGTGTGGATATAAGTTATCTAAAAATGACATTCCTAAAAGCATATCTTTTGATGTTAGTTTGTAATTATAAATTTCTTCTATTATTAATATTTTATCCCACATTTGTATTTTTACATTTCTAGATTTATATGTAATTAGACTCCCTTCATTATTTAATCATTTAACTACTATTGGTGTTCTTAACTTATCCCATTTACTTTCTGGTAAATAGTTATATCTACATAAATTGGTTTCTACTCATGTATCTATTAGTGTTAAATAATCTTTTTCATCAATTGTTCCTATTATATAATATTGAGTTAGGTTAGGTTTTGGAGTTATCTCATATACTATTCTTTTTTATGGTTCTGGTTTTTCACTAGATATTCTTCTTAGTGTTCCTATTCTTACATTTACTATTTCCAAATCTTCTTCTATATCTATATTTCGGTAGCTATAATCATTATTATCTCTGATTTTTACAAATTGTTCAAAAGGGCTTTCTATTTGTATTTTTTTTATTTTATTTTTTCCAGTTATTTTATGCTTTGTTGTTAATACATATAAATTTTTGCATCTTGCTGTCAATGTTTTACTTCCTGGGATTAATTCTATTCCTGATATTTTCCAATATAGTACTAATGACTTATCTATATTTTTATCTGTTATTGGTACTGAATAATTTACACTTTTTATAAATTTAAATTTTTGGTATATTAGATTCCCTCTTATAGCACTTATTATGCTTTTTTCTACAGGTTTTATGATCCTGTCATCTACTAAATATAGTTCTATTGGTGTATCTATTCCTTCTCTAAAACATGCTTTTATTAATATTTTTGTTCCTCCAAGGTGTACATATTTTATTGGGTCTTTACTTTTTATATCTTGTATTTCTTTATTAACTATTCTTTTTGCGACTAGTGTTATACTAGATTTTCCTTTCGCGCATCTACAATCTATTATATGTTCTTTTCGGCTTACTACGTAGTATTCTTCTTTCCGTCTATTAAATATATTCCTTATTGTTGGTATTTTAAATATTTTTTCTACACTTAAGTCTAATTCTTTTCCTTTTATTTCTTCAAATATATTACAATCAAATATAAATTTTTGGTCTATTTCTTCTTCATTTAAATATTCTTCCTTTTTTATTATTTGTATACTTTCTTCAGTCATTTAATTCATCTAATTCGCTATCTATTTCGTTACCTATTTCATTTTCTGAGATTTCATATATACTATCTTCACTTGCTAATTCATAATCTATATAATCTATTTGCATATATTCTGTATTTTCTATCTTTATTTCTGATATTTGTTTCTTTTTTGGATCTTTGGGTACTTTACAATCTTTAGCTAGATGTCCTAATTTTTCACAATTATAACATTTACGTTCTTTTATAGATTTCTTCTTTCTATATGGTCTTTTATGTTTATAGTCTTTTACGTAATATCTTTTTCTTGGTTTTTTATATTTATATTGCGATTTCTTATATTTATTATATTTTTGTGTATTTTTCTTTTCTTGTAGTATTTTTCTTCACATCCAAATTAGGATGCTATTTTATCTTTGCAACATGCTAAATTCTTTATTAATGTTTTTTTCATTTTTAATTCTTCCCTATATTTTTCAAATATATTCCTATACCATTGTCGTAAAAAATTTATCCTTGCTCCTAGAGTATCTACTATTTTTGTTTCATCCCAACTTTTTATTATTTTTGAACTAAATAGTTCAGGTAGTTTGCTAAAATATAATCTCCTTATTTCCTTACTTTCTTCTATATTATATTTTCCCTTATAATAATATTCTTTGAATACACATGTATATTCTTATATGTAGCACATATTACATATTGCTAATTTCAACATTAAATTCCTATTTGTATCCTTTTCTATATTTTGTTCTTCTTCTGTTTTTATACTACTAAATTTATTTCTTATAGCCGTTTCATAATTTTTTAACATTTCTATGGGTGATGCTTTAGTTGTTCCTTCTGTATTTTTGTCAGATTTTAGTACCTTTTTACTTTCTTCAGTTAAATTTGGAAGCCATAATTTTACTGTTCCTATTAGTGTTCTTTCTATATATTCTGGTGTATTTGTTGTGTCTATGCTATTATCTAGTAATTATTTTGATATATATCCTACCCATAATTGTATCGTCTTATTTGTGTCTATTACACAGTCTAAATCTAAGAAGTTGTAATTCTTATTAACTATTTGTTTTGGTGTCCATGTATATTCATTTTTTGGGTTGTACTTATTTTGGTAACTATATTTTGGCTTTCTTATTTCTGATGTACTAGATATTATATTTTCGTCATCTTTTTTATCAAGTGTATTTATTTCTTCTATATTTTCTTTATTAACCGCTTCATCTTTTTCCTTAATTTCGAGATCTTCTATTCTTTCTAAAATTTTTGTATATGTTTCACTATCTTCTGAATCATAATCATTTGTTTTTTTCAGTAGCTATTGTATTTATTTCTAATTAATTGATCTTTAATTCTACATTTTTTGTTTGTAATTTTTCTTTAAATTGGTTTATTTCATCTAGTAGATCCTGTTCTTTATCCTTTTCGTCTTTTTCTCTTTGTCTTTTTACATATAGATATTTTAGTATTTGTAATTCTTTTTCTAACTCAGTAATTCTATTATTTTTTATTTCTTCTATTTTTCGTATTTCATCCGTAGTTTGTTGTTTTATTTTTTCTATTTCTTTTTTCCTGTCCATTTCTTCGTTTTCTTTTGATATTCTTACCATAGTTGTTAGTTTATCTTCTAATTTTAATTCTTCTTTTTCTAATATTAAATATAAATGTTCACCTATTTTCTTATATCTTCTTCCTAAATTAGAAAATACTATTCTTATTTTTAACCTTCGTGATTTTTATATGTTTTTTCATCTATTAGGAATTCTTCTTTATTCATTTTATCTATTTGATTGTATGTTAGTCATGTTGATGTATGTATTCTAGGTTATCTATTAGAGCTTCTAAATATGATATTTCTTCATTTTGTGCTTTTACTGTTTTTTTGACATACCCCAACAATTAAATTATGCTGTAGTCTCTCTTTTCTTATTTTTAATTTGCTTCGTTTCTTAGATAATATTTGTTTCAGTTCCTTATATTTTTTGGATTAGTCTATTCTATTCATTAGTATTTATAATATTTTGGTAAATTTAGCTCTATTATAATATGCATTTCTTAAATAAATACATACAACTCCTCTATTTTTAAATAGCATAGCTCTGATACCAAAGTTGGGGGGGGGGGGGGGGGGTATATTTTTATATAAAAATAAAGGGGGGGGGGGGTACTTGTAGTACTAGATTTATAAAAAAGAATGCAATATGTATTTAACTAGTAACAAAAAGAATAGTTAATAAAGAAATACAAGATATAAAAAGTAAAGACCAATAAAATATGTACACCTTGGAGGAACAAAAATATTAATAAAAGCATGTTTTAGAGAAGGAATAGATACACCAATAGAACTATATTTAGTAGATGACAGGATCATAAAACCTGTAGAAAAAAGCATAATAAAGGCTATAAGAGGGAATCTAATATACCAAAAATTTAAATTTATAAAAAGTGTAAATTATTCAGTACCAATAACAGATAAAAATATAGATAAGTCATTAGTACTATATTGGAAGATATTAGGAATAGAATTAACCCCAGGAAGTAAAATATTTACAGCAAGATGTAAAAATTTATATGTATTAACAACAAAGCATAAAATAACTGAAAAAAATAAAATAAACAAAATACAAATAGAAAGCTCTTTTGAGCAATTTCTAAAAATCATAGATAATAATGATTATAGCTACCAAAATATAGATATAGAAGAAGATTTGGAAATAGTAAATGAAAGAATAGGAACACCAAGAAGAATATCTTGTGAAAAACCAGAACCATAAAAAAGAACAGCATATAAGATAACTCCAAAACCTAACCTAACTCAATATTATATAATAGGAAGAATAGATGAAAAAAATATATAACACTAATAAACACAGGACAGGAAGATAATTATATAATGAAATACTTAATAAAAACTGAAGAAATTAAAACAAATAATTATAAATGTCCTGATTTGCCAAGAAACCTAATAATTAGTTAAAATGCGACTGAAAAAGAAATTATAATAGGAGTCAGAAAGATAAAAATTGAATTTGAAGTAAAAGAAGAAACACAAAAAAACAGATATAATATTAGGAATAAAATGGTTGGAACAAGTAAAACCATACAATATAGAACATACCCAATTAACCATAACGTATAATAAAGAAAAAATGTTAATAAAAAGAGCTTCAATATAAAAATATACGTACTCATGAAGATAATAGTAGAAGGATATAATAGATATATACGCCAATGATACATACAGGAGCAGAAGCCAATTTATGTAGATATAACTATTTATCAGAAAGTAAATGGGATAAGTTAAGAACATCAATAGTAGTTAAAGGATTTCATAATGAAGTGAGTCTAATTACATATAAATCTAGAATTGTAAAAATACAAATATGGGATAAAATATTAATAATAGAAGAAATTTATAATTACGAACTAACATCAAAAGATATGTTTTTAAGAATGTCATTTTTAGATAAACTATATCCACACATAATAACTAAAACACACTGATGTTTTACAACACCATGCAAACAAAAGGTAAGAGTAAAAAGAGTCACTAATAAAATAAGAAAGAAAACGGATTGGATAAAAAGAAGTGAAAAAATTACACAAAAACAAGAAAATATAAAAACTACTGAATGCATGATAGAATTAATTATATTCTCTATAAATAAGGAATAAATGACCATATTTTCAACAGATAAAGTAGAAATAATCAAAAATAAATTAAAAAAACTATATAGTGAAGATCAATTAAAAGGATGGGAAAAACATAACACTACTGCAAAAATTGAACTAATAAATAGAGATAGTATAATAACTCAAAAACCACTAACATACAATTTTGACGATCTAAAAGAATTTGAAATGCATATAAATGAACTATTAGAAAAACAATTTATACAAAAACGTAATAGTAAACACACTAGCCCAGCATTTATAGTAAATAAACATAGTGAACAAAAAAGAGAAAAAAGTAGAATGGTTATTGACTATAGAAATCTAAACGCAAAAACTATGACATATAATTACCCAATACCAAACAAAATATTTAAAATAAGACAAATACAAGGATATAATTATTTCAGCAAATTTTATTGTAAATCAGGATTTTACCATTTAAAATTAGAAGAAGAATCTAAAAAATTAACTGCATTCACAATACCACAAGGATTTTATGAATGAAATGTTTACCATTTGGATATAAAAATGCACCAGGTAGATATCAACATTTTATGGATAATTATTTCAAACAATTTCCTAATTGTATAGTATACATAGACGATATATTGCTATATTCAAAAACTAAAGAAGAACACCTAAAATTATTAGAACAATTTATAAATATAATAGAAAATTCAGGAATAAGCTTAAGTGAAAAAAATAAAGAAATAATGAAAACCAGATAGAATTTTTAGGAATACAAATAGATAAAAATGGAGTAAAAATGCAGCAGCATATAGTACAAGAAATAATGAATTCAAAAGAAGAATTAGATACAAAAAAGAAATTACAATCATTTTTATGATTTGTAAATCAATTAAGAGAATACTTATCAAAATTAGAAGAAAATTTAAAACCATTACAGAAAAAACTAAAAAAGGATATAGAATATAATTATAGTGAAGAAGATAAAAAACAAGTGCGAAAAAAAAGATACTTTGTAAAAACCTGCCAAAATTACAATTCCCAGATGTAAACAAAAATTTTACATACATAGTAGAAGCAAATGTGAGTGAGCACAACTACGGAGTACTCAAATACAGGTATGAAAACGAAAAATTAGGACATCATTGTAGATATTACTCAGGAATGTTTAACTAAATAGAAATAAAATGGGAAATAAATAGAAAAGAATAATATTCATTATATAAGTGTTTATTAGCATTTAAACTATATATTGTATATAACAAATTTATTATACGAACAGATAATACATAGGTACGATGATGGCTAACTAAGAAAATACAAAATTCAGTAACAACAAAAGAAATACGGAGATTGGTATTAAATATATTAAATTTTACATTTACAGTTGAAATAATCAGTACTAATAAGAATGTTATTCCAGATTACATATCAAGACAAAGCTACACAGATTGATATAACAGAAAATGATATATTAGAAGAGATACTCAAAACCCTAGCTACGCTTTCACTAAAAGTGGACAGTATGGGCAATGAGGTAGAAAGCTAAAGACAACCAAAGTTGGGAGAGGGGGGGTATATATTTTGCTATCAGATTTGTTGAAATGCTTTGTCATAACATTCTTTAGTTATTTTTTTTAACCTAATTAATTCTTCTATATTATTTTTAAGGTATACTATATGTTCCATATTTCTAGTTTTTATGTAGTCGAGTAGATTTTTTTTCATAAGTATTTCTATTAATCTTATATTTTCCATATCTTTTCTCCAATATTTCAAGTATTCATAGTTTATCATTTTAATCTGAATAATACCAATCTAAATAATAATTTCTACCATCGAAATCTATATTTTCTAACTCATTTTCTATCCATTCTAGATCTGATAACTCTTCATCCTCAAAATCAAATATCTTTTCCCATATAAGTTTCTTTATATCTATTATTTCTATATCCTTAAGTATATACAAAACAAGTATCTTAAATCTATCTATCATCTCATCCGATAAGTAGGTAGTCATTTTATTTCATATGATGCTTATTTCAAAATATTTTCTTCAACCATATACATAACAAAATATGATCATCTTAGATTACTATACACTATATTATTCTTAGATAATTATGTTACTCAGTCACTATTATCATGGTACGTTTGGATATTTCTTCCCTAAACAGCGCCTCAACCCTGGTTACTATCCTATCACGACTTCTCTGCCTTATTGATTTCACCTTTAGGATGTCATAGTTCTGGGAATTTTTCTCCATTTCCTCTTTGCAAAATTCAGAACATATTATTCTTCGAATAATTCTACTATATAGTAACTAACATGAATATATTTTATTATATCATGATTCTCAGGAATTTATGAATTTAGCTATTCATAATTATGAATGAAAATACCTGTTCTTGTAGGTTTGATGATTCTGAGCTTTGATTTTCCATAGTTGAGTATAAAACTGAATATTTTGAGAGATTTTTTATTGTGTACAAGGAGGCTTACTTTCCGTGGAGAAAGTCTTGTCTTACATCTGCCAATGGCTCTTCTATTTATAATATCTAAAAGATAAAAAGTGCATAAACTACTGTTTCTAACTTTATACCTGTTTACTTTTTACAAAAGTAAGGAAAATCTTAAAGCTTATTCCTATTCTACATTTGTCAAAAAGACAAAACTAATAATGTCACTTGCCAAAAAAGTCAAAACTAATAAAGTCTTATACAATAATTTATGTTTTTAGTCAAAAAGGCTATTCACATGTCACTTTCATAGCTTTTAATAACTTGTCTCCTAGTTTATCACTTCATTGCTCCATTTTTTTCTATCTTTTCTCTGTTTTCCAGCTGACGTCCTTATCTTGTTTTATTCTAGTTGAACTTCCGGAATAACATTATTTTATCCATTGCATTTTGAGCATAGGTGGTCTGGATATTTATGTCCTATTAATTTACAATATCTTGTCAGTAACTCTTCTGAAAT
>NW_025880410.1:13275-18724 GCF_002878395.1 Capsicum annuum
ATTCCTATGATTCATTTATTTGCGTAAAAATTAGGTATCTCAACTTTTGTTATTTCTGGTTGTTGTCCAATGTCTTCTGGTAAAAATCATATCTCTGGTTAATTCAATTTTCACAACTTATATAACTGGTTTTATTGTATCATATAATATCTCAACTGGTGCGGTATAAAACTTTATAAAAAATAGGTTTCCTTTGGTTATTTTTTTGTAAGTAGTGGATGATTTGTATATTTCTGGTATAGTAGTTAGTTCGTTTCCGTCTTGAGTATATACGGTATTTAGTAGTCCATAACTAAAATAAGTTCTAACTAGGTTTGGATTGATTTTTGGTAGTGCGATTAACTTGTTGTATTCTTGTAGTTTTCGAGTTATATAGTCTGTGTTTGGTTCTTGGATTTTTGTAGCTCTGAGTTTAAGATTCAAGTAAGTTTGTATTTTGTGGATGTTTTCTATGTATAATCTAGTTATATGGTTATATGCTTTTTTGTCTTGGTTCAAAATTTCTTGATATGTGGTAGTTTGTGGGAGTATAAATAAAGGGTCTTTTGGTATTTTTGGCATAAATGGTTTTTCAAATATCTTATTCAAATTTAATCATTGTCTATTAACTCCTTTGCTTGTACTTGCAGAGAGATTGATAAATATTATGGGTTTTATGGAGTGTCCCAACATCTCCTTTTAGCTCTGGAATTTTGATGTCTTCCGATAGACATAGCTTTGCATTTTTATAGTCATGCGGCTGGTATACTAGCTTTTTCTTTCGCGTATCTACAATCGATTATAGGTTCTTTTTGGCTTACTATGTAGTATTCTTCTTTCCGCCTATTAAATATATTCCTTATTGTTAGTATTTTAAATATTTTTCTACACTTAAGTCTAATATTTTTCCTTTTATTTCTTCAACTATATTACTATCAAATATAATTTTATGGTCTATTTCTTCTTCATTTAAATATTCTTTCTTTTTTATTGTTTGTATATTTTCTTCAATCATTTATTTCATCTAATTCGCTATCTATTTCGTTATCTGTTTAATTTTTGAGATTTCATATATACTATCTTCACTTTCTAATTCATAATCTATATAATTTATTTGCATATATTCTATATTTTCTATCTTTATTTATGATATTTGTTTCTTTTTTGGATCTTTGGGTACTTTACAATCTTTAGCCAGGTGTCCTAATTTTTCATAATTATAACATTTAAATTCTTTTATGGATTTCTTCTTTCTATATGGTCTTTTATGTTTATAGTCTTTTACGTAATATCTTTTTCTTGAGTTTTTATATTTATATTGGGATTTCTTATATTTATTATATTTCTTATGTCTTTTTCTTTTCTTGTAGTATTTTTTTTCACATCCAAATTGGGTGCTTTTTTATCTTTGCAACATACTAAATTCTTTATTAATGTTTTTTCCATTTTTAATTCTTCCCTATATTATTCACATATATTCCTATACATTGTTTAAAAAAATTTATCATTGCTCCTAGAGTATCTTTTATTTTTGCTTCATCCCAATTTTTTATTATTTTTGAACTAAATGGTTCAGGTAGTTTACTAAAATATAATCTCCTTATTTCCTTACTTTCTTCTACATTATATTTTCCCTTATAATAATATTCTTTGAATGCTCATGTATATTCATCTATGTAGCACATATTACATATTGCTAATTTCAACATTAAATTCCTATTTGTATCATTTTCTATATTTTGTTCTTTTTCTTCTGTTTCTATACAACTAAATTCATTTTTTATAGCTGTTTCATATGTTTTTTATATTTCTATGGGTGATGCTTTTATTGTTCCTTCTTTAGTTGTTCCTTCTGTATTTTTGTCAAATCTTAGTACCTTTTTACTTTTTCAGTTAAATTTGATAGCCATAATTTTACTGTTCCTATTAGTGTTCTTTCTATATATTTTGGTATATTTGTTGTGTCTATGCTATTATCTAGTAATTGTTTTGATATATATCCTACTCATAATTGTATCGTCTTATTTGTGTCTATTACACAGTCTAAATCTAAGAAGTTGTAGTTCTTATTAACTATTTGTTTTGGTGTCCATCTATATTCATTTTTGGGTTGTACTTATTTTTTTAATTATATTTTGGCTTTCTTATTTTTGATGTATTCAGTATTATGTTTTCGTCATCCTTTTTATCGGGAGTATTTATTTCTTCTATGTTTTCTTTATTAACTGCTGCTTCTTCTTTTTCTTTAATTTCTAGATCTTCTATTCTTTCTAAAATTTCTTATATGTTTCACTATCTTCTGAATCATAATCATTTGTTTTTTTCAGTATCTATTGTATTTATTTCTAATTCATTGGTCTTTAATTCTTCATTTTTTGTTTTTAATTTTTCTTTAAATTGGTTTATTTCATCTAGTAGTTTCTGTTCTTTATCTTTTTCGTCTTTTTCTCTTTGTCTTTTTTTCATATAGATCTTTTAGTATTAGTAATTCTTTTTCTAACTTAGTAATCCTACTATTTTTATTTCTTCTATTTTCCGTATTTCATCCGTAGTTTGTTGTTTTATTTTTTCTATTTCTTTTTTCCTATCTATTTCTTCATTTTCTTTTGTTATTCTTACCATAACTGTTAGTTTATATTCTAATTTTAATTATTTTTTCTAACATTAAATATAAATGTTCACCTATTTTCTTATATATTCTTGCTAAATTAGAAAATATTATTCTTATTTTTAACCCTTCATGATTTTCATATGTTTTTTCATCTATTATGAATTCTTCTTTATTCATTTTATCTATTTGATTGTATATAAGTCATGTTGATGTATGTATTGTAGGTTATCCATTAGAGCTTCAAAATATGATATTTCTTTTTTTTTTTTGTGCTTTTATTGATTTTTGACATATTACAACAATTAAATTATACTGTAGTCTTTCTTTTCTTATTTTTAATTCTCTTCGTTTCTCAGATAATATTTGTTTTAGTTCCTTATATTTTTGGGATTGGTCTATTTTATTCATTAGTATTTATAATATTTTGGTAGATTTCTAAATTTAGTTCTATCAAAATATGTATTCGTTAAATACATACAACTCCTCTATCTTTAAATAACATAGCTTTGATATAAAAAAGAATGCAATATGTATAAATACTAATAACACCTCTACAAGTAAGCCCCCCCCCCCCCCCTCCTCAATTTTGTAAAACAATATGTATTTAAGGAATGCATATTTTGATATAACTAAATTTAAAAATCTACCAAAATATTATAAATACTAATGAATAAAATAGACCAATCCCAAAAATATAAGAACTAAAAAAAAATATTATCTGAGAAACAAAGAGAATTAAAAATAAGAAAAGAAAGACTACAATATAATTTAATTGTTGTAGTATGTCAATAATCAATAAAAGCACAAAAAGAAGAAATATCATATTTAGAAGCTCTAATAGATAACCTAGAATATATACATCAACATGACTTATATACAATCAAATATATAAAATGAATAAAAAAGAATTCATAATAGATGAAAAAATATATGAAAATTACGAAGGGTTAAAAATAAGAATAGTATTTTCTAATTTAGGAAGAAGATATAAGAAAATAGGTGAACATTTATATTTTATGTTAGAAAAGAAAAATTAAAATTATAAGATAAACTAACAGCTATGGTAAGAATAGCAAAAAAAAAAATGAAGAAATAGACAGAAAAAAGAAATAGAAAAAATAAAACAAAAAACTACGGATCAAATACGAAAAATAGAAGAAATAAAAAATAATAGGATTACTGAGTTAGAAAAAGAATTGCAAATACTAAAAGATATATTTGAAAAAAGACAACGAGAAAAAGACGAAAAGGATAAATAACAGAAACTACTAGATGAAATAAATCACTTTAAAGAAAAAATACAAACAAAAAATGAAGAGTTAAAAGCCAATGAATTAGAAATAAATACAATAGATACCATAAAAACAAATGATTATGATTCAGAAGACAGTGAAACATTTACAGAAATTTTAGAAAGAATAGATGATCTAGAAATTAAGGAAAAAGAAGAAGCAGTTAATAAGGAAAATATAGAAGAAATAAATACTCTTGATAAAAAGGATGACGAAAACATAATACCTAGTACATTAGAAATAAGAAAGCCAAAATATAATTACAAAAATAAGTACAACCCAAAAAATGAATATAGCTGGACACCAAAACAAATAGTTAATAAAAATTACAACTTCTTAGATTTAGACTATGTAATAGACACAAATAAGACGATACAATTATGGGTAGGATACATATCAAAACAATTATTAGATAATTGCATAGACACAACAAATATACCAGAATATATAGAAAGAACATTAATAGGAACAGTAAAATTATGGCTATAAAATTTAACTGAAGAAAGTAAAAAGGTACTAAGATCTGAAAAAAATACTGAAGGAACAACTAAAGCATTACCCATAGAAATATTTAAAAAATATAAAATGGCTATAAGAAATGAATTTAGTAGTGTAGAAACAGAAGAAGAAGAAGAAGAAGAAGAAGAAGAAGAAGAAGAAGAAGAAGAAGAAGAAGAAGAAGAAGAAGAAGAAGAAGAAGAAGAAGAAGAAGAAGAAGAAGAAGAAGAAGATCAAAATATAGAAAAGGAAACAAGTAGGAATTTAATGTTGAAATTAGCAATATGTAATATGTGCTACCTAGATGAATATACATGTGCATTCAAAGAATATTATTATAAGTGAAAATATAATGTAGAAGAAAGTAAGGAAATAAGGAGATTATATTTTAGCAAACTACCTGAACTATTTAGTTCAAAAATAATAAAAAGTTGGGATGAAGCAAAAATAGTAGATACTCTAGGAGCAAGGATAAAATTTTTACAACAATGATATAGTAATATATGTGAAAAATATAGGGAAGAATTAAAAATGGAAATAACGTTAATAAAGAATTTAGCATGTTGCAAAGATAAAATAGTACCCCAATTTGAATGTGAAGAAAAATACTACAAGAAAAGAAAAAGACATAAGAAATATAATAAATATAAGAAATCCTAATATAAATATAAAAATCAAGAAAAAGATATTATGTAAAATACTATAAACATAAAAGACCATATAGAAAGAAGAAATCTATAAAAGAATGTAAATGTTATAATTGTGGAAAATTAGGACACCTAGCTAAAGATTGTGAAGTACCCAAAGATCCAAAAAAGAAATAAATATTAGAAATAAAGATAGAAAACACATAATGTATGCAAATAGATTATATAGATTATGAATTAGAAAGGTAAGATAGTATATATGAAATCTCGAAAATTGAAAAAGATAACAAAATAGATAGCGAATCAGATGAATTAAATGATTAAAGAAAGTATACAAATAATAACAAAGGAGGAATATTTAAATAAAAAAGAAATGGACCAAAAATTTATATTTGATTGTAATATATTTGAAGAAATAAAAG
>NW_025880411.1:0-415 GCF_002878395.1 Capsicum annuum
ATTTTAGCCATAATCCTCTATCTCAGATCATCAACATTCGGGACACAGAATCTACCCTACAATCTCAACACAACATATCCCCCTTGGGAGAAAACCTCTACATTTTGGTCCTTGACTGACTCCGTTAGTCTGACCAAACTAGCATCTAAGTATTGCTTTTCCTTCACTTCTGAATCCAAGGAGGATTTGGAACTACTCTGAGCCCCTATACTACCTTTAGTAGAGTCAAACAACCTAACCCCCAATCTATCCAAATGATGTACATCACGAGCCAACTCTTTCTTACCTTCTACCACATGCGAAACACTACCCATGGATACTCTACTTAGGGCATCCGCAACAATATTGGCCTTTCCCGAATGGTACAACACACTTATATCATAGTCCTGTAATAATTCTAACCATCGTCTCTGCC
>NW_025880411.1:515-2359 GCF_002878395.1 Capsicum annuum
TACTGTAGACTCTTATGATCAGTGAAAACATCAACATGGACACCATACAAACAGTGTCTCCAGATTTTCAAAGCAAACACAACAACAGCCAACTCAAGGTCATGGGTGGGGTAATTTTTCTTATGGGGTTTCAACTGTCTAGAAGCATAAGCTATCACCTTACCCTTCTGCATCAATACACAACCCAACCCAACTCTTAAAGCATCACAGTACACCACAAAACCATCAAAATCATCAAGCAAAGTCAAAAAAGGGGCTGAAGTGAGTCGAGTCTTTAACTCCTAAAAACTCTTCTCACAAGATTCGAACCATAAGAACTTCACTTTCTTTTGGGTCAACCGAGTCATAGGAGATGCTATAGAGGAGAAACCCTCAATAAAACGACAGTAATAACCAGCTAAACCCAAGAAACTTTGGATATCAATCGGAGAAATAGGTCTAGGGCAATTTCTAACAGCTTCGGTCTTTTGGGGATCAACTCTAATACCCTCGAAAAAAATGATATGACCCAGAAAAGCAACTCACCTAAGACAAAACTCACACCTACTAAACTTGGCAAACAACTTGTGATCTCTAAGGGTTTGCAAGATAGTTCAGAGATGATCAGAATGTTCTTCCTTACTATGGGAGTACACCAGTATATCATCGATGAACACTATGACAAACATATCTAGATATGGTCTGAACACTCGATTCATGAGGTCCATGAAAGCTGCTAGGGCAATAGTGAACCTGAAAGAAATAACAAGAAACTAAAAATGGCCATAATGATTTTGAAAAGTGGTTTTCGGGATGTCACACTCCCTAACTTTGAGTTGATGATAGCTGGAACGAAGGTCTATCTTTGAGAAATAACTTGCACCTTGCAATTGGTCAAACAAATCATCTATTCTCAAAAGGGGTTACTCATTTTTTACGGTGTCTTTATTCAGTTAGCGTTAATCAATGCACATACACAAAGAGCCATCTTTCTTTCTCACAAACAACACAGGAGCACCCCATAGAGAAACACTTGGCCTTATGAAACCCTTATCTAGTAGATTTTTGAGTTGCTCTTTCAATTTTTTAATTTCTACGGGGGCCATATGGTAAGAAGGAATAGAAATGGGCTGAGTATCAGGAAGAAGATCAATCCCAAACTCTATCTCTCTATCAGGAGGTATCCCTGGGAGATCATTCGAAAAGACATCAGAAAACTCATTGATGACGTTAACAAACTGAAGAGTTGGAGTCTCAGACTTAGTGTGTTTGACTCTAACCAAATGGTAAATACACCCATTGGAAATAAGATTTCTAGCTTTGAGGTAAGAGATTAAATGACTCTTGGGTGACACAGAATTCCCAGACCACTCAAACATGGATGCACCCAAAAACTAAAACTTGACCACTTGGGTCCGACAATCAATAGAGGCATAAGAAAAATTCAGCCAGTCCATACCCAAAATCATATAAAAATCTACCATGTCTAACTCAATCAGATCAGCCAACAAGACTCTATGATGAAGGGTAATAGGACACTTTTTATACACTTTCTGGACAACAATCGAATTACCCACTGGGGTAGTAACTAGGATAGGCTCAAGAATAATCTCAGGACTCATTTCAAAATTCACAGCAATCAAAGGTGTAACATATGATAAACTGGATCCAGGATCCAACAAAGCATACACATCAAACTGAAATATACAAAGCATACCAATAACAACATCGGGAGAGTCCTTCTATTCCTGGCGGGACGGTAAAGCGTAGAATCTATTCTGGCGCTACCCGCCAGCATTGCTAGAAGAGGCACTCTAAGTTGGGGCTGGGCGAGTCGCTAGAACTAGAGCACTAACAGTCTCAGT
>NW_025880412.1:0-734 GCF_002878395.1 Capsicum annuum
TGCAGATTCTTTTATTTTTTCATCTCTTAATGAATTGATAGGTGTTACGTTTTTTGGGTAATTGGATACAAACTTCTATTGCAAATTCAGTTCATAAACATTTCAAAGAATCAGATATTAAAGAGGGAGGATTATATCTTATGGCCAACTTTATTGTCTGTAAAAATACTCCAAAGTTAAGAGCCACAAATCATGATTCGAAGCTTACTTTAACTTTATGAACTACTGATACTAAACATCTGATCTTCTTTTCCCTTTTAATCTCTTCAATTTCCGACCATTCAAGCAATTGATAAATCAGGTTGATATTCAGGAGAATGACTTATTTGGTAAGGAAGTCAGTAAACTTTTCTTGCCATATTTTGTAACTGTTTTCTTCTTTACACTAAGGGGATCCTTGGAGTAAACTTTTATTTTCATATTTTGTTGCTGTTTTCTTCTTCCCACTGAAGGGAGCCTTGGAATAACTGGTAAAGTTGCTACCATGTGACGGGTTCAAGCCTTGGAGTTTCTATATATTTATAATAATGATATAGTTTCTATATATATATATATATATATATACATATTCTATAAATAATTATAACATTTCCATACACATTTTATATCATTTTTAGCTACAATTATTATTATGCTACATATTTTATACGACTATATATAATTTCTACATGCATTCTAAAAATGTATCAATCTAGTATAAGAGAGTATCAATTGAGTATATGGACACTACAAGT
>NW_025880412.1:834-6194 GCF_002878395.1 Capsicum annuum
TATATATATAT
Source organism: Capsicum annuum (assembly GCF_002878395.1). Classification (NCBI taxonomy): domain Eukaryota; kingdom Viridiplantae; phylum Streptophyta; class Magnoliopsida; order Solanales; family Solanaceae; genus Capsicum; species Capsicum annuum. The sequence goes on from NW_025880412.1 coordinate 846, forward strand.
ATATATATATACATATTCTATAAATAATTATAACATTTCCATACACATTTTATATCATTTTTAGCTACAATTATTATTATGCTACATATTTTATACGACTATATATAATTTCTACATGCATTCTAAAAATGTATCAATCTAGTATAAGAGAGTATCAATTGAGTATATGGACACTACAAGTGTATCAATGTAGTATAAAAGTGTATTAATGTGGTATAAAAGAGTATCAATTGGGTATAGGGATTGCATGTGCTTGCATAGAATTTCTTTTCTATTTTTTAAAAAGTGTATCAATATAATATAAAAGTATATCAATTAAGTATATAGACTGCATGTGCCCAATTGGGCCAAATGGCTAAAAAAGGGTGTTAAATTGGGCCAACTGATCTAAGTTGTCCACCTTTTCAATTATGGGCCATTTTTTTTAAAAGTGGCTAGCCCATGTCCTTTTTCCTTTTATATTTTAAAGGAAAAAATACATATAATAACATACCTAACTATTAAATTATAAAAAATAGCAACACTTTCTCCTAATTACATTATGTAGCATCTGTAGTATTATTTTAAGTGGTCCCTACTTTTTTACCGCCTAAGTAATTGTACTATGCTAAAATCCCCCTTTTCACTCCTTCTTTCTCTTTCTTTAATTTCAAATTTTTATTCCTTTTTTTCGCCATTAACCTTTACTCCCGCGTCAATTTTATTACCTTTTGCAAAATTCTTGCACGATCTGTGACAAGGATTTGCCTCCCCTATTTCAGGTAACTATTAATCGCATATTGCGTGTTAGCTGTTTATTTTGTTTTTTCCTTTTTTCTACTTTAATTCATCTGAAATTCAAATTTTAAGGATTTTGTGTTTTAATGGATGAACACACAGCAAAAACACCTACAAACAGTGGTATAAGGAATATGAATTTAGTGTCTGATGCATCATCTTTCAGTCTTGGGTTAACTTAAGAAGATTTAGTTAATAAAGTTGTGTCAACTTCTTTACAGTTGAAGAAATCTGGAAAATCGAAGGAGATTAGGTTGAAGTTTCGCAACGACGAAGTGAAGATGACTGAAATTATGAAAAAAAAAAGGTTTGAAGAAAATTCCTTCTCCAAAGAAGCAAAAAACTAAAAAACGGTACGAGAAGGAAAGGAAATATAAAGAAATTGTAGACGATGTTGACAAATCTTATTCTGATGAATCTGAAGAAGAAAGTGAGGAAGAGGTATTTTTTGATTTGCAAATGTATTTTTTTGACTGTTAAGTATTGTGTTCAAGTAGCTAATATGTATTTTATGTTATGATGATATTAGGGATTATATAAAGCTGATTTGTGAAGATGATAGTATAACTGTAAAAATATATCGTTGAATTAACTACTCATGAATAGTATTTGGCTATATTTATTTTTAGTATAGTTGATATGTATTTTTTTCACTATTTGTTGTAGTTTTTATATGACTAAAATACATATTCATGTTATATGTATTTATTTACTGATTTAATAATTTTTAGAGTTTAACTACTCATGAACAGTATATTGGTTATATGTATTTTTAGCATAATTGATTTATATTTTTTAGTGTTGGTTGTAATTTTGATATGGTCAAAATACATATGCATGTTACTTTTAGTTTAACTGCCATAACAGTCTATTCGCTATATGTATTTTTATTATATTTGATATTATCAAAATACATATTCGTGAATAATATATTGGCTATATGTATTTTTTGCTTACTTGATATCTATTTTTCAGTGTTGGTTGTATTTTTAGCATAATAGATTTGTATTTTTCAGTATTGGTTGTATTTTTAGCATACTTGATTTGTATTTTTTAGTGTTGATTGTAGTTTTAATATGGTCAAAATACATATGCATGTCATTTTAGTTTAACTATCATAATTGGCTATTAGGTACATGTATTTTGATTATATTTGATATGTTTTTTTCAGTGTTGGTTGCATGTTATATTTTTTTTTGTCTTCTTGAATTTTGTTTACAGATTAAGAAGTGGTAGTTTTACTTTGTATAGGTGATGCGCGATGAAGTATTCATAGTCAGAAAACTTTCAAGATTTGCACCACACATGTGCTCGTACAGTGACAATGATATTTATGGAAGCATACGCGCAATTTTAAACAAGGAACAGTTTAAAAACTTTTGTGACAATACCATTTTTGATTATTTTATGAAGAAGAAACAGTGTGTAGTGCAAGAACAGTTGTGCAGATGCGTTATAACGCTTGAGGTGAAGGGTAGTTCTTCTTCTGGGATTCTGATTCATGCTAATGACACCTCTCTTAGTTTTACTCCCAGAAAATTTGCCATCATAACTGGATTGAATTGTGTGTCTAATAGGTATGACTTTATTTTTGATTAGAGTGTACCAAATAGGATGATTGAGAAGTATTTTAGTGGGGCAAAAATTATACAAAAAAGACAACTATTTCTAGCATTCACAGAGAAAGTATGGGGGGATAACAATGATGAGGATGCTGAGAAATTTGCAATTCTGTATTTTCTTCATTCATTTATTTTATCTAATGTTGAAACTATGGTTATACCCCTTCTTCATTTCGATTTGGTATATAATGGAAGATATAAGAATTTTTTATGGGGTTCTTTATCTTTTGAAGATCTGACGGGAAATTTGAACAACCGGTAGAAAGCTGGTGGTAAATTTTATCTGATTCAGGGAATGCCACTGGCTATTCAAGTGTGGCTTTATGAGTGTTGTTCAAATGTCCCATCAAAGATTGCAACGAAGGTTCCGATTATTAAATTGGAAGACCATTGCACCTCATCCAACGATGGTTCCGATTATTAAATTGGAAGACCATTGCACCTCATCCACGTTTTGAGTTTTTGATGAATGCTATATTCAAGGACAATGACAAGGTTTGTTGTGAATAAATATATATGTATTGATATGTATTCTATAGTCTACATATATTCTTTTTCATTTACAATTGTTTAACATATATTCTTTAACATATTGTTTAACATATTCGTAGGTTGTATTTAACAACATAGAGTCACCTAAATTGAAATTGGCAAAGCTTGAAATACCATAGAAGGATGTACCTAAAGATGAACGTTCAGTTGATTCTGATGATGACTTTCAGGATCCACCACCAAAAAAGATCAATGAACATTCTAAAATGAAACAAAAGGTTGGTTCATCAACCCCAGTAGTGAAGAAACCTTCAAGGAAAAAGCAACTCAATATTGTTGACGAGCATAACTGAACGAGGACACCAGTTCCTCGTGCTATAAAGGCTGCTGGAATGAAAACACCAGTTTTCAAGCCAATTCCAACATGACAGGTAGTTTCTTCAAAAACGAAGAAAGAAAAGCAAACTGTTAGTTTTATTTTTCCTCAGACACAGTCAAAGACAGATAGTCATGTAGAGGAAGTAGCCGTGTCAAAGACTGAGAGACATGTTGAGAAAGAAGCCTTTATTTCTAAGAAAGTTTTTGATGAATTCCGCAACGAGATAATTTTTTTGTCAAATATTTGTTTTATATTAAAAAATCTGTGTTTATTGATTTTGTATGAATATAGGTTCGTGAAAAGTTTAAAGGAATTCGTCAATTAGTGAAGAAAAAGTTCAAAAAAAAATGCTCAAAACAATTGAACAAATCAAGGTAAAAGTTTTATTATTATACATTCAGAGTATTAAAAAATACATATGCATAGTATTCAAAAAATACATATGTAGTTTATTGCTAAAATACATATGCAGAGTATTTCAAAAATACATATGCAGTGCATGCAAAAATACATATACAGTGTGTTCAGAAATGTATTTTTAGCATTATATATTTTTAGTGGGTTGGTATATACATATTCAGTGTAATCAATTATTAATAGTTTGTTCAACATAACAACATGAAGATACAGATTTTGAAGCCCAACATATGAATTATGCTGGTGTCGAAACATCACCACAACAATTCAGTCCTACTGTTGATAAGAATTTGGGTGAAAAACAGGATGGTACAAAGGTAAATAATAACTAACATTTGATTATTCATTTAAATGCATATATATAATTGAGTTTTTTTAATAGTTATATGTTATATTATATATAGATTTGTATAAACATATACAACTGAATTTTTGTTTGATGTTGTTTTCATGTTTTTTTACTTGTTTGCAAGGGGTGCACTGATTTGCATCCAGAGAAAACAAACGTTGAAATTGATTCTCAACATTTAATTCCTGATGAGCTTCTCCGAAGTATAAATTTGGATTATAATCTTTCTGAGAAGATTGTTCATTATGATGTTCTAGTATGTGTAATGAATTGAACTTTGCTTTATGCGATGTAATCCTAACAATCCATAGAATAATTATATATTTTCTTTCATTTCTATTGTAGTTCGTTGATGAGAAAATGGATGGAACAAATTTGTCTGATTCGTAGTTTACAATCCTAGATGAGTTGTTACCAAGTCTTAATGCATATCGGAGAGAAAGCAACATGTCACAACCATCGGCAACCCATGAAGAACAACCAAGCGATGAACATTTCAATGATAAGAAGTCCTAGTCTGTTGTTCAACATCATTGTCAGGTATGTATTATGAACATATGTATGTGGATTATTTTGGACATAACAAAATAATTTTTTTTTCATATTTTAAAGAAAAAAAATGAAAATATTGGATCGAGCTCTAAACCAGACATGCACGGAGAGGTTGATCTTGGTACGGAGAAGTAAATTATGACACCTCCTAAAATATAAGAACTAAGCACTGATGAACAAAGGAATGAATCAGTTTGTCCTGATTCAAAAAGTACAATCCCTGATGAGCTGCTTCCTATTCTGAATGCCGACAATAGTAAGAGCATCATTGTTCATCCCTCTCGTGAACTTCAAACCCCCGTTCAAAAAATACGAATTAGACGACCATCTAACTTCAAGGAGTCACCTTACACGATGAAATTTTGTTCAGCTGCCGGTAAGTACACTTAGTTATATATTTAGTTTTCAATGTAATATGTTATGCAAATACATTTTACTTATTAATTTTTTGTATTATGTAACTATATAGAGAGCTTAAGTCACATACGTATATTCCCCCAGAAACATCCATTTGTTTATCACCCGATTGATGGGATAGTGGATACGAAGATTGTCAACAAGTTCATGGATTGGATTTCTGAAGACCTTCTCAAAGTTCATACTAAAAGGTATTTCTATTGAACTGTTTTAACTTTATTTGCTTCACTTCGAATAGTTTGAGGACAATTTTTGTCATTTTCCCTTTTAACTATGATGTGAAATTTACAAGGTGGGAAAAATTAGTGTAATGAGTGATCAAGTGCCTATCTTTAAAAAACTAT
>NW_025880413.1:0-3763 GCF_002878395.1 Capsicum annuum
AATCAACCCACACCCCTCTTCTTTTCAAATCAACCATCTCTCCCCCCTCTCTCTCGAGATAGTTTCTCTCAACCACAATTCTATAAATTTCTCCTTTCAATCCCCGACGACTTCAACCTCCGACGATAAATAGTTGGGCTTCGCATTTCTTTTCGACTTTCAATCGTCAATCGACGTGACAGCCTTGCTCTCCAGCCACAACAACTTCAAATTCTTTATCATCCCTTTTCTTCTTTCATAGGTAAAAAATTATGGCCTTTTTAGTTTTGAAGAAAGCAAAAAACTTGAGCCAACTTCTCTTCTAGTATTGGTTAAAAATTTCAATCTTTATTGCTTTAATTTGAAATGCAGTCTAAATAAAATCCTAATTTCTGGTATTTCTTCTCTTGTCTTTTAGTAGTGAATTATGATTTTTTGTTGTTTGTTGCCTTTTTTTGAAGTTTGATTTTTGTTGTTTGTGTTTATACAAACAAAATAATGATTTTGGTGTTTTTGGTGTTGCGCTCATTACTGGATTGACTTGTTCTTGTTCTTGGTAAAAATGGTGATATTGTTGTTGTTCTATTGAACAAAATCATTCTATTATTTTTTTGCAACATATTAACCATTTGATGCAATAGATTAACCATCTAATACAACTAATTAACTATCTGATGCAACAGATTTAGCATATGATGCATCAGATTAACCATCTGATGCAATAGAGGAACCATCGAATTAAAAATCTGATGCAACAGATTAACCATATGATGCAACAGGTTAACCATATATTACAACAGATTAACTATATGTTGCAATAGATTAACCATCTGATGCAACAAATTTACCATCGGATGCAACAGAGGAACATCGAATTAAAAATTTGATGCAACAAATTAACTATTTTATGCAATGGAGAAACCATCAGATTAAAAATTTGATGCACCAGATTAATAATTTGATGCAACAGATGAACCTTCTGTTGGATAAAATCCTATCAACTATTCCAATAGGACATGTTCAAGACTTGATTTTTCCAACTGATCATTCACCTGTAGTGATAGATGACCCTTCTGTTGGAAGAAATCTAAACAATATTGACCATTGATAACTATTCCAATAGATTACTCATATGTTGCAATAGATATGTGATCTGTTATACAAATCATTTATTTATCTTAACAGATGAGTGATACATTTTATATTGTTGTAACAGATTACTTATCTGTTGTAACAGGTTAGTTAACTATTCCAATAAATCAATCATATATTACAACAGATGTGTGATCTTTTGCACAGACCATTCATTTATCTCAACAGATGTGTGATATATCTTATATTGTTTCAACAGATTACTCATCCGTTGCAATAGGTTAGTTAACTGTTCCAACAGAGCACTCATATATTACAACAAATATGTGATCTGTTTTATAGGCCATTCATTTATCTCGATAGATGAGTGATATATTTTGTATTATTACAGCAGATTACTCATCTATTGCAACAAATTAGTTAACTATTCTAATAGATCACTTATATGTGCAATAGATGTGTGATTTATTGCACAGACCATTCATTTATCTCAACAGATGAGTGATATGTTTTGTATTATTGCAACAAATTACTCATCCATTACAACAGGTTAGTTAACTATTCTAATAGATAACTCATATATTGCAATAGATGTGTGATATGTTGCATAGACCATTTATTTTTCTCAACAGATGAGTGATATGTTTGGTATTATTGTAATAGATTACTTATCAACAGGTTAGTTAACTGTTCCAACAAATCACTCATATATTGCAACAGATATGTGATCTATTGTACAGACCATTTATTTATCTCAATAGATGAGTGATATATTTTGTATTGTTGTAACATATTACTCATTCATTATAATAAGTTAGTTAACTATTCCAATAGATCACTCATATGTTGCAACAAATATGTTACATAGACCATTCATTTGTCTCAATAGATGAGTGATATATTTTGTATTATTGCAACAAATTACTCATCTGTTGCAACTTGTTAGTTATTTAGTGCAACAGATAACCTACCTGGTGCAACAGATGTGTGATTTGTTGGAACTGCTATTTTACTATTTTGCATGTTAGATTTACTGTTATCTATTTTTAACAATGCATTAATCAACTATAATATATTTTATGTTCCTCTTAATTTTAGATAATATGGCTCCCAAAAAAATAGAAACGGAATTAAGTCCAAGTAAAGAAACAAGTGAAGAAGCTAGACTACATCCACCACTCTAGAAGCTTGCTTTACAAACGTTATCTCAATCAGGAGCAGAATATGATGAACATAGGGAGGAGGAATGTTTCAAAAGAGATGATCCAAATGCTAATAGCCCTTTCACAGAAGAGTTGGTCAAAGCCTTCAACATTGATTGTTATCTTGTAAGAATGCAGTACGATGGTGCCACAGATTTAACGGGTAATTTCATGGTTAAGTCATCCATGGAAAAATCTTTTGACGCCTTCAGAAAAATACTTCGAGAAAAAAAATTGGATGCTTATTTCAGGGGCAGCTGCTTTGGACAGTATCTTGATTTTTCGGAGGACAACAATACTTATTTCCAAATAAAAATGATATATGATCTTCTCAAGCATAGGTTTATGTATGAAAACAAAGATATGACGGATGAGGTGTGGATAAATTACTGTGCCATGCCTGTTTGTTTTGGTTGGAGGGAGTTTGTTATAGTTACTGGACTAAAATTTTATCCTCCTTCTCCTTATTGGGTTATACCTATTCTAACCCCAAAAAATATCCCGAACACCCAAAAAAGGCAAAGACAAGTCGAGTGATTGTGATGACCTGGTGTCCATTATTGGTCTAAGCTTCAAAAATAATAATTGATAGAAGCGTTGAAAGGTAAAAGAATTTCAAAGAAGCACAAGTAATCATTATGCTTGGTTTGGTTTGTACATACTTTGGGCGAGAGACGTTAACAACAACATAAGCGTTGGCTTAGTAAAGCTCTTCGAGGATCTTCAGGCATTTAACAACTATCCTTGGGGTTATGAAAGTTTGAAAATGACTGTCAAATACTTGTTGACTCCGTTAACGCCAAAGACAGTCAACTTATATGGCTTTCCATGGGCTTTCATGGTAAATGTTTTTTTTATTATGATATGATTCATTTTTTTATTCAATAATGGTTTTGATTTATTGGCGTTATTTTATGGGATTGGGCGTTTGAAGCCATTTCTTATTTGGGACAACAAGTGAACTACCAGGGAGAAGTTTCTTGTCCAAGAATCTTGAGATGGTTGTCGGCCAAAACTGATAAAAATACAAAATTTTTTAATCTCTTCAACCCCACGAAGGATGCATTAAGTATGATTACAATTAAGTTTTATTTTAATTAATAATTTTTTTAATGATCTAATAATCATTAAAAAATAGAATAAAAGTAGAATTATTTAGAGCAATAGCCATCACAAGAAAAATAATTTTAGAGCGTGGGCTTGTTGTTGTTGATGATCTTAGTGGTGATGGAGATGTTGGTGGTGGTAGTGGTGTTGTTATTGGTGCTAATGATGTTCCTCTAACAGTTTTTAAAACAAGTTGTTGACACCTAATTTTTGCTCTTCGCACCTAAAATTAACGTCTTCAGGCTTTCTGTTCGTTAAAGGGCACGAAGCATAATTTTCACATCTTTTTACTATTGCTTGATAAATTATTGATAATTATCCTTTATTTAGGATTTTAATCAATTTGTTGTCATATTCTTATTTTTTATAATTTATTAATTTTT
>NW_025880414.1:0-1898 GCF_002878395.1 Capsicum annuum
CTGCTTTATCACTAGTTGGTAGTCACCAAACACTTGTAACTGCAGTTGTTTCATGTCAACTGCCATCTCAAGTCCAAGTATTAAAGCTTGATATTCGGCGACATTATTAGAGCAACGGTTTGTAAGAGTAAAAGAGTATGGAATGACCTCTTCTCGTGGAGTGACGAATACCACACCGGCACCAACTCCATCTCGATGTGCAGCACCATCAAAGTATATTTTCCATGGGGTCTAGCTTCAATAACCATTGCATCTTCATCAGGAAGTTCGTCGCTCAGTTCCCAATCATCTGGTCTCGGGTGGTCTGCTAAGAAGTCAGCCAAAGCTAGTCCCTTTACAGCCTTTTGGGGAACATACACAATCTCAAACTGTTGAAATTGAAGGTACCATCTTGCAAGTCGGTCACTAAGGACTGGTTTCGACATTACAAACTTGATAGGATTTGCCCTAGAGACAAGCCGGACAACATGAGCCTGAAAGTAGTGTTTCATCTTTTGAATCAAGAAGGCTAATGCCAAACATAACTTTTCAATTGGAGAATACTTTAGCTCATTCGGCGTCATCATTCTGCTCAAATAGTAAAGAGAGTTTTCCTTGCCTTCACTATTTTCTTGAGCCAGTAGTGCTCCAACTGACCTCTCTTGTGTCGCGATGTAAAGTATCAATGATTTTCCAGGTATGGGTGCCGCAAGAACTGGTGGCTTCATTAAGTATGATTTGATACTCTCAAAGGCATTACTACAAGCTTGGTCCCATTCGAAGGGAGTGTCCTTCTTCATAAGATGACTAAATGGTTGACATTTTCCGGCCAGGTTTGAGATGAACCTCCTTAAATATGCTAGCCTTCCTTGAAGGCTTTTTAATTCATGAATATTTCGAGGCTCGGGCATCTTTAAAATCGCATCGACCTTGTCTTGATCAATTTCAATTCCTCGGTGTCGTACGATGAAGCCAAGAAAATTTCCAGAAGTAACTCCAAAGGCATACTTCAATGGATTCATCCTAAGTTGATATCTTCGAAGTAACTCGAATACCATTCTTAGGTCTTTTAAGTGGTCGTCTCTCTTTCTTGACTTCACCACTAGATCATCCACATAGCATTCAACATTTTTATAGAGTAGGCCATCAAAGATGTTCTGCATATCCCTTTGATAAGTGGCACCAGCGTTCTTCAAACCAAAAGACATCACCTTGTAGCAATAAATACCTTTGGGCGTACGAAATGCAGTGAGTTCTTCATTCTTTGGCGTCATACGAATTTGATTGTAGCCGGATGAACCATCCATGAAGGACATTGCCTCATAACCAGTGGTGGCATCAATCATCAACTCTGGTATAGGGATTGGAAAGTCATCCTTAGGGCAGGCGTTGTTGAGATCCCGAAAGTCAACATAAACTCGAATTTGGTCATTTTCTTCCGTACTGGAACAATACTTTAAATCCATGTGGGATATTTGACTTCACGAATAAAGCCTGCTTCAATGAGTTTGTTAACTTCATTTTGAATCAAAGGAACCAACTCTGGCCTAAAGCACCTTTGGGCTTGCTTAACAGGACGAGCACCATTCTTGACCGCCAACTGATGGACTGCTACTTTCGGATCTAAGCCAAGCATTTCCTTATAGCTCCAAGCGAAGACATTCATATATTCTTTGAGTATGTCCATATAAGCGACTTCCTCCTCTACTTCTAAAAACGCACTCAGGTAAGTTAGTCTTGGGTCTTCATTAGTTCCAAGATTAACTTCCTTCAGGGGATCAATTGTGGCCTTTACTCCTTCTTCAAGTTGAGATGGAGCATCTCCAACATCTTCCTCCTCTTGAGGACCATCATCGTTGATGGATATGTGGTGACACCAGAAAGTATCTTCCATCTCTTTATCAACCTTTATTTGAGAC
>NW_025880415.1:0-6262 GCF_002878395.1 Capsicum annuum
TTAGTCACTTGAAAATGGTAAAGTGTTGGGACTTTAAAGGGGATTTTTTATTTTGAATGTTGTTTGTTTATTGACATAGTTAATTGAAAATGGTTAAGTGTAGGAACATCAAAGGGGATTTTTTTATTTTGAATGTGGTTTGGTTGGTGACATAGTTGCTTGAAAATGGTTAAGTGTAGGGACTTTAATGGAGATGGTTTTGAATATAGTTTTGTTGGGGACTTAGTTATTTAAAAATGGTTAAGTGTAGGGACTTGAAATGGGATTTTTTATTTTTAATGTGGTTTTGTTTTGATACACAGTCACTTGAAAATGGTTAAGTGTAGGGACTTTGAAGGGGATTTTTTTATATTGAATGTTGTTTGGTTGGTGACTTAGTTATTTGAAAATGGTTAAGTGTAGAAACTTTAAAGGGGATTTTTGGTTTTGAATGTGGTTTTGATACTTAGTTATTTGAAATTAGTTAAGTGTAGGGACTTTAAAGGAGATTTTTGGTTTTGAATTTGGTTTGGTTAGTGACCTAGTTACTTTAAAATGGTTAAGTGTAGGGACTTTAAATTGGATTTTTAGTTTTGAATGTGGTTTTGTTTTGATACTTAGTCACTTGAAAATGGTTAAGTGTAGGGACTTTTGAAGGGGATTTTTTTATTTTGAATGTGGGTTGGTTGGTGACTTAGTTAATTGAAAATGGTTCAGTGAAGAGACTTTAAAGGGGATTTTTCACATTGAATGTGGTTTGGTTGGTGACTTAGTTACTTGAAAATGGTTAAGTGTAGGAACTTGAAAGGGGATTTTTTAATTTTGAATGTGGTTTGGTAGGTGACTTAGTTAATTGAAAATGGTTAAATGTAGGGACATTAAAGGAGATTTTTTATTTTGAATGTGGTTTGGTTGGTGACATAGTTACTTTAAAATGGTTCAGTGTAGGGACTTTAAAGGAGATTTTTTATTTTAAATGTGGTTTTGTGTTTATATTTAGTCACTTGAAAATGCTCAAGTGTATGGACTTTAACGGGTATTTTATATTTTGTAAGTGGTTTCGTTGATGACATAGTTACATGAAAATAGTTAAGCGTTGAGACTTTAAATGTAATTTTTTGTTTTGAATGTGGTTTTGTGTTCATACTTAGTCATTTGAAAATAGTTAAGTGTAGGGAAGTTAAAGGGTATTTTTTGTTTTGTATGTGGTTTGGTTGATGGCTTGATTAATTGAAAATGATTAAGTGTAGAGGCTTTCAAAGGGATTTTTTGTTTTGAATATGGTTTTGTTTTGGTACTTAGTCACTTGAAAATAGTTACGTGTGGAGACTTTAAAGGAGATTTTTTATTCTGAATGTCGTTTCGATGTTGACTTAGTTAATTGAAAATGGTTAAGTGTACGGACTTTAACGGGGATTTTTCATTTTGAATGTGGTTTGGTTTGTGATTTAGTTTTTTGAAAATGGTTAAGTGTAGGGACTTTAAAGTGGATTTTTCATATTGAATGTTCTTTGAGTGGGGACTTAGTTACTTCAAAATAGTTATGTGCAGGGTCTTTAAAGGAGATTTTTGGTTTTGAATGTGGTTTGGTTGCTGACTTAGTTACTTGAAAATGGTTAAGTGTAGAGACTTTAAATGGGATTTTTGTTTTCAATTTGGTTTAGTTTTGATACTTAGTCACTTGAAAATGGTTAAGTGTAGGGTCTTTAAAGGAGATTTTTTTATTTTGAAAGTGGTTTGGTTGGTGACTTATTTCCTTGAAAATGGTTAACTGTAGGAACTTTAAAGGGGATTTTTTTGTTTTAAATGTGGTTTTGTGTTGATACTTAGTCACTAGAAAATGGTTAAGTGTAGGGACTTTAACGGGTATTTTTTGTTTTATATGTGGTTTAGATGATTTCTTAGTTACTTGAAAATGGTTAAATGTAGAGACTTTCAAGAGGGTATTTTGTTTTGAATGTGGCTTTGTTTTGATACTTAGTCACTTGAAAATAGTTACGTGTGGAGACTTTAAAGGAGATTTTTTATTCTGAATGTCGTTTGGATTTTGACTTAGTTAATTGAAAATGGTTAAGTGTAACGACTTTAACGGGGATTTTTCATTTTTAATGTGGTTTGGTTAGTGATTTAGTTTTTTGAAAATTATTAAGTGTAGGGACTTTAAAGTGGATTTTTCATATTGAATGTTGTTTGAGTGGTGACTTAGTTACTTGAAAATAGTTATGTGCAGGGTCTTTAAAGGAGATTTTTGGTTTTGAATGTGGTTTGGTTGCTGAGTTAGTTAGTTGAAAATGGTTAAGTTTAGAGACTTTAAATGAGATTTTTTGTTTTTAAATGAAAATGGTTAAGTGAAGGGACTTTAAAGGGGATTTTTTTATTTTGAATGTTGTTTGGTTGGTGAGTTAGTTAATTGAAAATGGTTAAGTGTACAAACTTTTAAGAGGATTTTTGGTTTTGAATGTGGTTTGGTTGATGACTTAGTTACTTGAAAATGGTTAAGTGTAGGGTCTTTAAATCGGATTTTGTGTTTTAAATATGGTTTTGTGTTGATACTTTGTCACTTGAAAATGGTTAATTGTATGAACTTTAACGGGTATTTTTTGTTTTGTATGTGGTTTGGTTGATGACTTAGATACTTGAAAATGGTTAAGTGTAGAGACTTTAAAGGTGATTTTTTTTTGAATGTGGTCTTGTTTTGATACTTAGTTACTTGAAACTGGTTAAGTGTAGGGACTTTAGATGAAATTTTTTGTATTAATGTGATTAATTTTTCTACTTAGTCACTCAAAAATGGTTAAGTGTAAGGACTTTAAAGGGGATTTTTTTTACTTTGAATGTGGTTTGGTTGGTGACTTAGTTAATTGAAAATGGTTAAGTGTAGACAATTTAAAGGGAATTTTTCGCATTTAATGTGGTTTGGTTGGTGACTTAGTGATTTGAAAATGGTTAAGTGTAGGAATTTCAAAGTTGATTTTTTATTTTTAATGTGGTTTTGTGTTGCTACTTAGTCACCTGAAAATGGTTACGTTTAGGAATTTTAGCAGGTATTTTTTGTTTTGTATGTGGTTTGGTTGATGACTTAGTCATTTAAAATGATTAAATATAGAGACTTTGAGGGGAATTTTTTTTTTTCTGAATGTGCTTTTGTTTTGATACTTAGTTTCTTGAAAAAAGTTACGTGTAGTGACTTTGAAGGGGATTTTTTTATTTTCTATAAGGTTTGGATGTTGACTTAGTTAATTGAAAATAGTTAAGTGTACGGACTTTAAATTAGATTTTTTTAATTTTAATGTGGTTTCGTTGGTAACTTAGTTACTTGAAAATGGTTAAGTGTAGTACTTTAAAGGAGACTTTTGTTTCTTAATGTGATTTGGTTGTCGACTTAGTTACTTGAAAATGGTTAAGTGTAGGGACTTTAAAGAGGATTTTATTTATTTCGAATGTGGTTTGGTTGTTGACTTGGTTAATAGAAAATGATTAGGTTTAGGGACTTTAAAGGAGATTTTTCGTTTTGAATGTGGTTTTGTTATGATACTTAGTCACTTGAAAATGGTTAAGTGTAGGGACTTTAAAGACGATTTTTTTATTTTGAATGTGGTTTGGTCTGTGACTTAGTTAATTGAAAATGGTTAAGTGTAGAGACTTTGAAGGCGATTTTTCCCACTGAATGTGGTTTGGTTGGTCACTTAGTTACTTGAAAATGGTCAAGTGTAGGGACTTTAAAGGGGATTTTTTGTTTTAAATGTGGTTTTGTGCTGATACTTAGACACTAAAAAATCATTAAGTGTAGTGACTTTAACGGGTATTTTTTGTTTTCTATTTGGTTTGGTTGATGACTTAGTTACTTGAAAATGGTTAAATGTAGAGACTTTAAAGGGAATTTTTTGTTTTGAATGTGGTTATGTTTTGATACTTAGTCACTTGAAAAAAGTTACGTGTAGAGATTTCAAAGTAGATTTTTTATTTTGAATGTGGTTTGGATGTTGACTTAGTAAATTGAAAATGGTTAAGTGTAGGGACTTTAAAGGGGATTTTTCATTTTGAATATGGTTTGGCTGGTGAATTAGTTAATTTAAAATAGTTAAGTGTAGGGAATTTAAATGAGATTTTTCATTCTGAATGTTGTTTGGTTATTGATTTAATTACTTGAAAATGGTTAAGTGTAGGGACTTTGAATGAGAATTTTGGTTTTGAATGTGGTTTAATTTTTATACTTAGTCACTTGAAAATGATTAAGTGTAGGGACTTTAAAGGGAATTTTTTTATTTTGAATGTGGTTTGGTTGGTGACTTAGTTAACTGAAAATGGTTAAATGTAGAGACTTTAAAGGGGATTTTTCGCATTTAATGTGGTTTGGTTGGTGAGTTAGTTACTTGAAAATGGTTAAGTGTAGGAATTTTAATGGGGATTTTTTATTTTGAATGTGGTTTTGTGATTATACTTAGTCACTTGAAAATGGTTAAGTGGAGAAACTTTAAAGGGGATTTTTTTTATTTTGAATGTGGTTTTGTTGGTGACTTAGTCAATTGAAAATGGTCAAGTGAAGAGACTTTAAAGGTGATTTTTCACATTGAATGTTGTTTGGTTGGTCACTTACTTACTTGAAAATGGTCAAGTGTAGGAACTTTAAAGGGGATTTTTTGTTTTAAATGTGGTTTTGTGTTGATACTTAGACACTAGAAAATGGTTAAGTGTAGGGACTTTAACGGGTATTTTTTACTTTCTATCTGGTTTGGTTGATGACTTAGTTACTTGAAAATGGTTAAATGTAGAGACTTTAAAGGAGATTTTTTGTTTTTAATGTAGTTTTGTTTTGATACTTAGTCACTTGAAAAAAGTTACGTGTAGCGATTTCAAAGTAGATTTTTTATTTTGAATGTGGTTTGGATGTTGACTTAGTAAATTGAAAATGGTTAAGAGTAGGGACTTTAAAGGGGATTTTTCGTTTTGAATATGGTTTGGTTGGTGACTTAGTTAATTTAAAATAGTTAAGTATAGGGAATTTAAAGGAGATTTTTCATTTTGAATGTGGTTTGGTTATTGACTTAGTTATTTGAAAATGGTTAAGTATAGGGACTTTAAATGAGATTTTTGGTATTGAATGTTGTTTGGTTGGTGACTTAGTTACTTGAAAATGGTTAAGTGTAGGGACTTTGAATGAGAATTTTTGTTTTGAATGTGGTTTAGTTTTTATACTTACCTACTTGAAAATGGTTAGGTGTAGGGAGTTTAAAGGGAATTTTTTTATTTTGAATGTGGTTTGGTTGGTCACTTAGTTAACTGAAAATGGTTATTTGTAGAGACATTAAAGGGGATTTTTCGCATTTAATGTGGTTTGGTTGTTGAGTTAGTTACATGAAAATGGTTAAGTGTAGTAATTTTAAAGGTGACTTTTTATTTTTAATGTGGTTTTGTGGTTATACTTAGTCACTTGAAAATGGTTAAGTGTAGGAACTTTAACAGGTATTTTTTGTTTTGTACGTGGTTTGGTTGATGACTTAGTTAATTGAAAATGGTTAAGTGTAGATACTATAAAGGGGATTTTACGTTTTGAATGTGGTTTGGTTAGTGACTTAGTTTATTGAAAATGGTTAAGTATAGGGTCTTTAAAGGGGATTTTTCATTTTGAATGTTGTTTGATTGGTGACTTAGTTACTTGTAAATAGTTATGTGTAGGGACTTTAGAGGAGATTTTATTTTTGAATGTGGTTTGGTTGCTGACTTAGTTGCTTGAAAATGGTTAAGTGTAGGGACTTTAAATGGGATTTTTTGTTTTGAATGTGGTTTAGTTTTGATACTTAGTCACTTGAAAATGGTTAAGTGGAGGAACTTTAAAGGGGATTATTTTGTATTTTGAATGTGGTTTGGTTGGTGACTTAGTTAATTGAAAATGGTCAAGTGAAGAGACTTTAAAGGTGATTTTTCACATTGAATGTGGTTTTGTTGGTGATTTAGTTACTTGAAAATGGTTAAGTGTAGGAACTTTAACGGGTATTTTTTGTTTTCTATGTGGTTTGATTGATGACTTAGTTATTTGAAAATGGTTAAATGTTGAGACTTTAAAGGGGATTTTTTGTTTTGAATGTTGTTTTGTTTCGATACTTAGTCACTTGAAAATAGTTACGTGTAGAAGCTTTAATGGGGATTTTGTGTTTTGAATGTGGTGTGGTTGTTGACTTTGTTAATTGAAAATGGTTAAGTGTAGGGACTTTAGAGGTAATTTTTTATATTGAATGTGGTTTGGTTGGTGACTTAGTTAATTGAAAATGGTAAAGTGAAGAGA
>NW_025880416.1:0-5480 GCF_002878395.1 Capsicum annuum
CAAATAAAACCACCAGAAAGGCTGGTTTGATGTATTCCATCAGACTCTACATCTGTTGCAACAGACTCCACATCTGATGCAACAGATGGACAATGTTCTTTTTGTGACATCAATTTTTTTCTCTTCTTTGTAGATATAAGGAACTGACAGTTTATCAACTTTTGACGGACTATCTCAAGAGGCTGCAGTAAAGATGAGATCAGAGGAATAAGCTGCTTGTAGATGGAACCACTTTATATGTGGGAGGTATGTATTACTGATAATGTTATCGTGGAAACACACATAGAGTGCACTGATTTTGTGAATGATGTTTTTACTGATTAGTCATAGATCATTCAAACAAGATGTCTGTAATTTTACAGTTAATGTCGGTTTTTGCTCATATTTATTTGTCAAGCATTGTGAAGGGATCTAATTTTTGTGTTATTGTAAAGAGATTCAATAGTGATTGGACTAACTTTTAGGGAGCATTGGACCCTTAGAGGGCCTTCGAAGCTTAGCACTGCATCTAATAAGAACGAAAAACCAATATATTTATTGCCCTAGCCAAAATTTATATGGCTGGGTTGCTCGCTCGGGAAGATGATTTTATGCCAGAATATGCGGTAGGAGAATGCTTTCGAAGGAAAATGGGTGGTTGATGGAAGACTATATCATCTGAGAGCTAATTAAAGAAGAGACATAGGGTAGAAAGTAACTTCTAACAAATCTGGCCGGTGTAATTATCTTAACAGATGTGAGATCTGAATCAAGTGCAAATATGAAAGTGTATCCGGTAATATAATTTCATCTGTTGTGTCTCCGAAAGAAAAATAATGCAGGTGGATACTTTGCTAGGGAGATGCGTGGTCGGGATTATCACATAGATAGAAAATAGGAGAAGACCAACAAAGAAGCCTCACAGGCATCGAGGGTAGAAATGATGTACAGCAAGTCTAAAAAACTTATGTCGACAGCAACTGCAGTTAAAATAAGGAATCTAAGAGAAGGAGGAAAATTTTTGAATATTAAATTTCATCCCATGCCTTCTTGTTTATGTTTCCGATCAGGTTCACTGTCGTTGACCTGATCGGAACCACAAATGAGATTGAAAGGCAAATAGTGTATCATTTCCTCCTTAGCAATATGGTTATAATTGATTGTGTTTTCTTGCCTTGACATGCTTTCAACATTCCTTGGAGAAGATCAGATATTTGCTGTAGTATGTGAATCCCGATAATTTTCAAGCTTGCCTCCAGCTTGTTGATTCTGTATTTAAGCTGGTCGTTGCCTTCTTTGAAGTTGGTAAAGAGTTTCTCGTCTCTTGTGAGCTCGATCAGGAACACTACCTTCAAAGTTGTGGCATTCTAAAAGCCCTTCAGAACACTTTCTTCAGAAGCCTTAAAGGATACACGGAGGTTCTCTGTGTCTGTTTTAGGTCAAAATATGTTGATGCACGTTGAAGATGTGGTCCCAAAAGTTGAACAACACACTTTTATCTAGCGTTGCTCCATGCATCTTGCTCAACCAATTTGATAAATTAGTAAGCATGGAGTTACATAGCATGTCATCTAAACTGGCTCTACCAAGCCTATCAAACATTACGTAACTCTAAGCTCATTACTCTATCAAAAAAATATGACCGAGTTAGTGCACAAATCGAACGAGCTCAATCTCTCAGTCTTTCTGCTGATTGCTCTTCTCTCAGCCTTTCTGCTGATTGCTTTTCTCCAATATAGATGACAAGATATCTGCTATGCAAAAGTCTACATCATCGCCAGACATATTCCCAGGCAATCATGTCTGGCGATGGTGTAGACTTTTACATAACAGATATCTTGTCATCTATATTGGAGAAGAGTGATCAACAAAAAGGCTGACAGATTGGGCTTTTTTTCTATGTGCACTAACTCGGGCATATTGTTTTGATAGGGTAATGAGTTTGGATTTACGTAATGTTTGATAGGCTTGGTAGAGCAGGTTTAAATCACATGCTACATAACTCCATGCTTACTAATTTATCAAATTGGTTGAGCAAGATGCATGGATCAACGCTCGATAAAAGTGTGTTGTTTAACTGTTGGAACCACATCTTCAACGTGCATCAACACATTTTGACCTAAAACAAACACAGCGACCCTCCATGTATCCTTTAAAGCTTTTGAAGAGAAAGTGTTCTGAAAGGCTTCTAGAATGCCACAACTTTGAAGGTAGTGTTCCTGATCGAGCTCACAAGAGACGAGGAATTCTTTACCGACTTCGAAGACGGTAACGACCAGCTTGAATACAGAATTAACAAGCTGGAGGTAAGCTTGAAAATTATCGAAATTCACATACTACAGCAAGCATCTGATCTTCTCCAAGGAATGTTGAAAGCATGTCAAGGCAAGAAAACACAATCAATTATAACCATATTTCTAAGGAAGCAATAATACTCTATTTTCCTTTCAATCTCGTTTGTGGTTCCGATCAGGTCAATGGCAGTGGACCTGATCGGAAACACAAACAAGAAGATGGGATGAAATTTAAAATTCAAAAATTGCCACCTTCGCTTAGTTTCCTTATTTTCACTGCAGTTGTTGTTGGCGTAAGTTTTCTAGACTTGCTGAACATCATTTCTACCCTCGATGCCTGTGAGGCTGCTTTGTTGGTCTTCTCCTATTTTCTACCTAGGTGATAATCCCGATCATGCAGCTCCCTAGAAAAGTTTCTATCTGCATTGTTTTTCTTTTAGAGACACAACAGATGAAATTACATTACCGAATACACTTTTATATTTGCACTTGATTCAGATTTTGCATCTATTAAGATAATTCCATCGGCCAGATTCGTTAGAAGTTACTTTCTACCCTGTGTCTCTTTTTCAATTAGCTCTCAGATGATATAGTATTCCATCAACAACCCATTTTCCCTCGAAAGCATTCTCCTGCCGCACCTTCTGGCATATAATCATCAACCCGAGTGAGCAACCCAACCATATAAATTTTGGCCAGGGCAATAACTATATTGGTTTTCCATTCTTGTTTGATGCAGTGTGAGGCTTTGAGGGCCCTCTAAGGGTCCAATGCACACTTAAAGTTAAGTCCAATCACTATTGGCTCTCTGCAGTGATGACAAATATTAATCCCTTCTTAAAACTTGACACGCATAAACACGAGCACTAACCATCAGTAATTCGTAACAGGGTATCTGCACCATCTTCATGAGGTCCTCAGCCTTATCAATTTCGAGCCCATCAAACTTAATGGTACAATGCAGGATCTTGTTTGAATGATCAATGCCTAATAGGTTAAAAACTGCATTCACAAAAATATTGTACTTTGTGTGTGTTGTCCTGTTAACCTTATCAGTAATAAATACTTAACTCCCACACGTATGCTAGTGGATCCATCTGCACGCACCTTATTCTTCCTAGCCCATTTATGGCTTAAATTGAATAAACAGATTACTAGCTTGTTGCAACAGATGACACATCTGTTTATATTGTCAATCAATTGGAGACATGTTACGACAGTGATCAACCTGTTCCAGAAATCAAACAGATATATACATCTGTTGCAAAAAAATTGCCAGTATGTTGTAAGTTATCTAACAAAAAGAATATATTTTGTAACAGATTACTCATCTGTTAGATTTATTTTTAAGTAATTTTCTTTTCTTTCCGAGATACAATAATTTATAAATAAGTCCCTCCTTACAAATATAGACGATCCAGATTCGTACAAGAATATTCATATCGAGTCCTTGCGTGAACTTCAAAGGCAGTTTGATTGATGAACTCCAGAGAGATATTTGGCTGACTTCGGAGCAAGGCTGCCGGATGAATGAAAGATGTCTGATCGACAATAATAATAATAGTAGTAATAATAATTAGGTAATGTTTTTTATTTTAGCGATTATTTTTCTTCTTTTGTATATCAAATTTACCCAAGGGATTCAAAAATCTATGAACATTCATTTCATTTTGTTGTCGACTTTGAATTTTTAATTCTTATTTAGTATTTAATAATAATCATTCTGTTTATTCTTTGTTCTCAACATGTCGACGGTTGGTGGTAGGGATTGAACAGCAATTTGTGTCAACAGTTAGAGGTTAATCTACTACGACAGATCGATCATATGTTGCACCAGGCGGTTATTAATAAAAAAGGACTATTGTTGTTATTAAGAGGGTGAAAAGAAAGACATGACTTGGATTCCGATTATTCAATATGAAAAATATTTCGTAAATAAATAATAAACACAATTTATAATCACAATTTTAATAACTGATCGTGACTTTTCACCAGTTTTGTTTTTTAAATTATTTATTATATAATAAAATAATTATTATTTTATTAAGGAATTTGAAAAGGTATTTTTTTTAATTTATAAAATAAAAAAGTAAGCAAATTTGGATTAATGATATGATGATATAGTTTTTTTTTTTAAAAAAAAAAGTAGATTATATGTTGCAACAATTAAATTATCTGATGCAGCAGGTTCACTATGGTTACAACAGATGATATATCTGTTGTCACAGATGATTTATCTGATGCAACCTATATCGAGTCACAACTCAATAAAAACAGTTCTTGGAAAGAACTAATTAATAATAATAATCTGAAAAGTCATGACTTATCACAATATTTCTTAATTTAATTAATTCATTACTTTTCACATTAATAAAAAATGTAATTAATAAATGGAGGTAAACAGTTAGATTATATGTTGCAACTGATATGTTATCTGATGCAACATATTTTATATTTGTTGCAACAAATAATATATTTGTTGTCACAGATGTGTTATCTGATGCAACAGATATAGAATCTGTTGCCACAACTCAATAAAAACGGTTCTTCGAAAGACTAATTAATAATAATAATCTGAAAAGTCATGACTTATATCACAATATTTATTTTCTTAATTTAATAAAAAATTTAATTAATGTATGGAGGTAAATAGTCGCGCCTTTTTGTCTCTCATTCAAATTCAATCCTCTATAAATAGGTCCGTCCTTACTCAATCGTTCATTCAAATACACACTCTATTTATTTATTGCATATCATCTTTCATATTAGACTCTAAAAGATAAGATTATGGCTGACTTAGTGTGGGATGTTGCTTTTCTGCAAGACACCGCGAATGAATTTCGAAATCAAGTTCGTGATCTACAATGGGAATTGGGAGGAGTTAGATCAAGAATGCTCCGCGAGATACGCAGGCTGAGGAGGGTCTTATTGCTACTTCCGGTTGAAGATTGGCCGGTTGGCAATGATGATGCTGATAAAAATAATAATAATTAGACTATTATTTTTCTTTTAGTCTATTATATGTATTTTTATTTGTTTAATAAATAAATTATGTTTGATCTTTGATGTTTTAATCCATATTTAATTTTCATTCTGTCTATTATTTTCTCAACAAACATTTCGACGATTCGACGTAAAAAGGAATAATTTAAAATCCAGTAGCAATAGCAA
Source organism: Capsicum annuum (assembly GCF_002878395.1). Classification (NCBI taxonomy): domain Eukaryota; kingdom Viridiplantae; phylum Streptophyta; class Magnoliopsida; order Solanales; family Solanaceae; genus Capsicum; species Capsicum annuum. The sequence continues at coordinate 5,445 of NW_025880416.1, forward strand.
GATTTATCTGTTGGGTTTGTGGCAGGGGTTGATTTG
>NW_025880417.1:0-2112 GCF_002878395.1 Capsicum annuum
CTTCTATAATGCCACAACTTTGAAGGTAGTTTTCCTGATCGAGCTCATAAGAAATGAGGAACTCCTTACCAACTATGAAGACGTCAACAACCATCTTGAATACAGAATCAGTGAGTTGGAGGCAAGCTTTAAAATTATCGGGATTCACATACTACAACAAGCATCTGATATTCTCCAAAGAATGTTGAAAACATGCTAAGGTAAGAAAACACAATCAATTAATCCATATTGCTAAGGAAGTAATGATACTCTATTTGCCTTTCAATCTTGTTTGTGGTTCCGATCAGATCAGCGGCAGTGGAACTGATCGAAAACACAAACAAGAAGGCATGGGATGAAATTTAAAATTCAAAAATTGTCGTCTTCGCTTAGATTCCTTATTTTAATTGTAGTTGTTCTTGGCGTAAGTTTTCTAGACTTGTTGTACATTATTTCAACCCTCGATTCCCGTGAGGCTGCTTTTGTTAGTCTTCTCCTATTTTCTATCTAGGTGATAATCTCAACCACGTAGCTCCCTATCAAAGTGTCCATTTGTATTATTTTTCTTTTAGAGAGACAGCAGACGAAATTACATTACCAGATACACTTCTATATTTGCACTTGACTCAGATTTCGTATCTTTTAAGATAATTCCATCGGACAGATTCATTAGAAGTTACCTTCTACCCTATGTCTTTTCTTTAATTAGCTCTCAAAAACTATAGTCTTCTATCAACCACCCATTTCCCTTGAAGTCATTCTCCTACTGCACCTTCTAGCATATAATCATCACCCCAAGTGAGCAACCCAACTATATAAATTTTGGCTAGGGGAATTTTTATTGGTTTTTCGTTCTTGTTTGATGTAGTGTGAGGCTTCGAGGGCCCTCTAAGTGTCCAATGAACACTTAAATCTAAGTCCAATCACTATTGGTTCTCTGCAGTGACGACAAATATTCATCCCTTCTCAAAGCTTGATGTCACACCCCTCTTTTTCACCGCGTCCGACCCCCGCTAGGGAGTTGGTTTTGGAGAAAAATGGGTTTTTCCAATTAAAGTGACATTTTGAAAAGGGATAGTTTTGTTTACAGAGTCGCCACTTGGAATTGAGTTTGGGTGTTCCAAGTCACCTTATTGAATCCCTATTCAAAAGGAAATGACTCTTTAATTTTTATTTTTCGATCTGCGAACTAGAAATCCGGATAAGGAATTCTGTTGACCGAGGGGAAGGTGTTAGGCACCCCTCGAGTCCCGTGGTTCTAGCACGGTCGCTTTAATGACTTACGTCCGGCTTAAATTAATTTTTTTTAGGACTTACAATATTTGTTAACCTAAAAGTTGTTTGCCTCCCGCTTTTAATTTATTTTGAAATTATTTATTGGCGTGTGGCTTACCGATAGTAGTACTTTTCGGCCTCACCACAAATTTTGGCACGTTTCTCGCGCCTTTACGGAATTTATAAGTCGTCCCCATTTTCGTAGTCTAACTGAGCCCCCCATAGGTTTAAAATCTACCCACCTAATTCTATCGATTTCAAACGGTAAGTCAATTTATTATAACGAATGGTCGATAGCAGGGCTTTCCGACTTATCGTTAATTTTTGCTTATATGTTAAACTTTAAATTCTTTTGATCAAACCTAAACTCATTTTTCTTTTTTTTTCAAATTTTCAATGAGTCTTGAAATAATTCACAACTCGCCTCGTTATCTGACAAATTGATTTCCCTCTTTCTTTTATCATTTATGACATGTCTTGAGTAAATTCGTAATTCATATCTCTCAATCTCATTCTAATTAACGAAAGGGTCTTATATTTTTAACCAGAAATGGGTTAGTTTGAAATTTATGAATTAACACAAAATCCGACTAGTTAGCAACACAAACAGAGAAAGATCGAATCGCGTTCAATTTTTTGGACACAAACATGGAATATAAACAATAGTAATCGGACTGATTAAGATATGATTAATATCCACTATATGGTTGTAAGTTTCATGTTTTTTAAGAAACAAAATCGTTTGAATCACATCTTTATCATCAATTCATGCAACCTGAACTTCAAAAGAAAATGAAAAATCGTATATTCCTAAACCAAGCAAACATGAATTTATTCTTTAATCAAATTAGTTTTAAC
>NW_025880418.1:0-4877 GCF_002878395.1 Capsicum annuum
CTTTCAACTGGTTCGCAGATCACCTGCATACACCAATTGCACTATCCATGCCCCATTGGCTCCAAACCTACAATTGGTACGACTATAAGTCGGCATGGTTCAATTTTTTATATGTCAGACCAGGACACACCTGGTTTATTAAATATTGTCCAGCTATGGTAGATGCCATTATTCCTAGATGGTTCAATGAATGGTGGATATATTTTGGAGGGATCAAAGAAATCCTTCCTCAACAGTTCTTAAATCGATTCACTAATTTCTTTTCAAAAGAAGGGTGTGTAACCCTTCCAGAACATATTCAGATGTGCAAATTCTTCATCAAAAAACGAGTCTCCTACATTATTTCTTGGAACTTCGCTAAAGGAGAGCAAGACAGAAACATTTCCGCCTGCCTAAGCTCTTCTCTTGTAATGTTTTAAAGTTTGAATAAAATCTTGTAAGTTTTTAAATCCGTTTTTGGCATTTAAAAACTTACAAGATTTTATTCAAACTTTAAAACATTACAAGAGAAGAGCTTAGGCAGGGGGAAATATTTCTTGTCTAGGAAATTTTTCTGATGCCTTCTCTAGTATTACAACAAGTCTTATATAGACAAGAGAGAGATAGTACAGTACATCTAATGCATACAAATGTAAGGCTAAGATTATTTCTTAGTGCTGATGTTTTTAGATTTTAAAAAGCTGATTGATTGCTTTGTCCTTTTGCTTTTGGAAAGCATTGATTGATTGCTTTGTCCTTTTGCTTTTTGGAAAGCATCTGGTCCTACGGATTCCAGTTAGGAATAGTAAAATGCCCTTTCAAAAAGTAATTCCGGTTCTTTGAACCTCTACTTCTTCGAAGGGTCATTTCCCTATTCTTAATAGGGGTCCAAATAGGCCATAGCTATCCCTTTAGGATTTAGCATATCACCATTGTTATCACTACTTCCTGTGGAGGAAGCTTCTTCTAGAAGTTGTAACACTTCTTCTTCATTGGTTTCTTGGCTGTCCATATCTTGTAAAGCCTTCTTTAGTTTTTCTTTTAATGCCTTCTTATTTTGTGAAGCACTGGTTGAGGATGCTGTCGTTTTCTCTTTGTCTGGAGTTTTCAGAGCTACTGGCTTGGGAGTCCAGCCTTTGACCTTTATCTCTTTGGATAAATATTTGATTCTGTCTTGCTCTCCTTTAGCGAAGTTCCAAGAAATAATGTAGGAGACTCATTTTTTGATGAAGAATTTGCACATCTGAATATGTTCTGGAAGGGTTACACACCCTTCTTTTGAACAGAAATCAGTGAATCGATTTAAGAACTGTTGAGGAAGGATTTCTTTGATCCCTCCAAAATATATCCACCATTCATAGAACCATCTAGGAATAATGGCATCTATCATAGCTGGACAATATTTAATAAACCAGGTGTGTCCTGGTCTGACATATAAAAAATTGAACCATGCCGACTTATAGTCGTACCAATTGTAGGTTTGGGGCCTATGGGGCATGGATAGTGTAATTGGTGTATGCAGGTGATCTGCGAACCAGTTGAAAGGAGTTAATACTCTTTTAATGGTGAATCTAGAATAATCAATATATTCTGGATTTCTCTCATTCATAGAATGCTCGACCTCAATAGAATCAGTGTCTACAAGGATGGCTTCATAATATCTTCTTGTTTTAAGTGGGTTCTTATCCACGAAATTTTTATCATTGTAGTCCGGCTTGATTAGCTGATCTAATGGATATCCTTCATATTCCTTATCTAAAGCAATAATTGGCATTACTTGAGTGGTAATGAATTTGAATTCTTCCTTGATGGGAGGAGTTGGTATTGGTTTAACCACTGTGGGGTCTACAGCTTGTGTGAAGGTTTCAGGAGCCTTTATAGCATAACTCTGTTTGGACTGAATAGATGAACTCGATGAATGCCCTTTATCAAAAGGCTTATTAGTCTTTAAATCTACCAATTTGGACGGCATTGGTGGAGGGAGCTTTGGAAATTCTGCCAAAGCTGCATATTTGTTTTGAAACGGTGATTGAAGTTCCGATTTTAGTGTAGGCCTCTGAGGGACTGATGGTCTTAAGGGATTTGTTAAAGCTGACGAGGGATCAAATGGTCTACCCATCTTGGTTTGTTCTGGTTTGCTGCCTACTGGGATTTTCCCCAGTGTGGTGGGTCTCATTTTGGCCCTGTAAGAATTCTCTTGTTAGAAAATCGGGAAGGGAATTATTTTCTCCTTTGATAAATTCAATTTGAAAATCAAAGCTAGATAGGAAAGCTTGCCATCTAGCAAATATTTGTTTCGAAACTAAATATTTAACATCCTTTTGCAAAATCTCTTTAGCAGATTTGCAATCTACTCTTAGTAAAAATTCTTTATTAATAAGATCATCTTGAAATTTGGTGATACATAGCACTATAGATAAAACCTCCTTTTTAACTGTGCTGTAATTCTTTTGAGCGAAATTCCATATTCCAGATGTAAATCTGACTAACTGTTCAGAAGAACTAGTATTCTCCTTTTGTTTCAATATACCTCCATAACCAATATCCGAAGCATCAGTTTCAACAATCATAAAGGCTTCAGGATTAGGAATTCCTAGGCAGGGAAGGTTCTTGACTAATTCCTTTACTTTAATGACAGCATTAGTTTGATCAAAACTCCAAGGGACTGGGGTCTTTTTAAGTCTTTTGTAAAGAGGTTCGCAGACCTGTCTAATGTTAGGGATGAAGTCTGCTACATAGTTAAGACTTCCTAAGAATCTTTGAAGTTGGGTTTTATCGTTAATTTCATTAGGGAATTTAGAGGAGAACTCTATGGCCCTACAGATAGGTTTATAACTACCTTGATAAAGATCATGCCCTAAGAATCTTATGGAGGTCTGAAAGAGCTTCATTTTCTTAGTACTTATGACTAAACCATTAAAATTAACAATCTTAAAGAAAGTGTTGAGATGTTTAAAATGGGAATCAATATTTTCTGAGAAAATTAGCACATCATCAATATAAACAATCGACATGTGACTATAAGGATTGAAGATCTTGTTCATGATGTTTTGAAATTTTGAGGGAGCATTTTTAAGACCAAATGGTAAGATATTCCATTCATAATGGCCAAAAGGGACATTGAAGGCCGTCTTGTATTTATCCTTTTCAGCTATTTGAATCTGCCAAAATCCTGACTTCATATCAAACTTACTGTAATTTCGCCTTTGAGATCAGCTATAGATGGTTAAACAGGTTTATCGAATAGAGACATAACCTGTTTCATGCTAAAAGAATGAACGATGGATTTGTGAGGCTTTTCTTCATGAGAAAGCATCATCCTTTTGAGTTCTAGAAGGTATTTATTTCTAGTCTCCTCATCATGGATGTGCTCTATGATGTCAAACAAGATTTCTTTGGGATTTCCAGAAATAACATTAACGGTCTTTTTTGTACAAGTAAAAAAGGTGCCGTTAGAAATGCAATCTTTGCCAGACTGGGATTGATCGGACTCATAGGTGGCGTTGATGAATTCCTCGTCGCTATAGTCGTCACTAGAGGAGCTGAGAGAGTCGGAAGAATCTGATGAGTCTTCCATTTTTGAGAATAATTTCTCTTTGGTTTCTTCAGAAAGACCTAATTGGTTGATCTTATTTTTCTTACCAGACTTACAATCCTTAGCTCTATGGCCCGTTTTACCACAAGTCCAGCAAGCATCTTTATTTTTAGAGAATTTTTTTCTAGTCTTCCTACTAGTTTTGTATGGTTCCCTTTTAAAGGACTCTTATCTGGGTTTGGATTTTTTATGAGACTTATAGGATTTTTTCCTATGTTTCTTATTTGAAAGAGAGGAAAGATTTGTGAAACCGAAATCTTGGCAGAAGGTTCCTAGCCCATATTTGGAAGTGCTGTCCTTCTTAAGTTGTTTCTTAAGCTTAAGGTCTGTGCAGAGGTCTAGGAAGTGAGGAAAATGATACTGAAAAAGGGAAAGTTAAAGGAGTTGACTTCTCTGGTCCTGTTCCCAAAGTTTATTACCAGCAACATACTCGGGTCTAAGAAGCCCTAGAACCCGAAAATCTCTATGATCCAGGTAGCCCTACTGCCTCAGATATGGAACCTCCCCCCACCATACCTCGTCAAAAAATTAGAACGGTCCCAGGATTAGAGGTCATCAAATCCAATGATGAGTATACTCCAGACCTCAAAGCTCTTGAGGTTCGCTGGTACCTTCCAAAAGACGCAATAAAAAGAAAATGGTACACCAGTACTTATTCTATGGAGCAGCAAAAGGAATTTGGTCGGCTATGGATAGCTGATATGAAAAGACTTCGATGTGACATCGAATTCTTCAGATGGTTTGAATTCACTGGGAGAATGGAAAACCAAAATGAATCCCTTCACGTTATCATTAATAAATGGTATACGCAGAGTAACAAAGTAATTGAATCCGTTACTCCTCCCCTTGAAGGGATAAAATTCCTCATTCTAATGAGATCCTCAATGCTTCACCCTTTAAGAAGAAGCATGATAGACCCCTATCAGCCCCCATCAACAGAGACCTAGATAGGATAGTTGAACAAAACAACTATACTAATCAGGTCATTCATACTATCTCCCAGCAAATAGGAGATACTAAGAGCTCGATGCTTCCTTTCAGCTCACCCACTCCTGAGAAAAGCATTCCAGGCCCTACCTGATGAATGGAATGTCTTACCATTTGGTCTTAAAAATGCTTCCTCAGAATTTCAAAACATCATGAACAAGATCTTCAATCCTTATAGTCACATGTCGATTGTTTATATTGATGATGTACTAATTTTCTCAGAAAATATTGATTCCCATTTTAAACATCTCAACACTTTCTTTAAGATTGTTAAGTTTAATGGTTTAGTCATAAGTACTAAGAAAATGAAGCTCTT
>NW_025880419.1:0-794 GCF_002878395.1 Capsicum annuum
GTGTGTAGATGCAAAAGAAGCCTCGGCAATCATGGTTGAAATACACTCTGGAGTATGCGGGTCGCATATGAATGGTCATGTCTTGTCAAAGAAGATTCTTCAAGCAGGTTATTACTGGCTTACTATGGAAAGGGATTCTATTCAATTTGTTTGAAAGTGTCATCAATGTCAGGTACACGGTGATCTGATACGTTCTCCTCCTGTTGAGTTGCATACAATAGCCGCTCCATGGCCGTTCGTGGCTTGGGGAATGGATGTGATTGGATCGATTGAGCCAAAGGCATCAAATGGGCATAGATTCATTTTGGTAGCCATTGACTACTTCACAAAGTGGGTAGAAGCAGTAACTTTCAAGTTAGTGACAAAGAAGGCTGTAGTGGACTTTGTTCATGCCAATATCATTTGTAGATTTGGAATTCCTGACATGATCATTACAGACAATGCTGCCAATCTCAATAGTCATTTGATGCAAGAAGTATGTCAACAGTTTAAGATTGCGCATCGAAATTCTACTCCATATCGCCCAAAGGCCAATGGTGTTGTAGAAGCCGCCAATAAGAATATAAAAAAGATATTGCGAAAGATGGTACAAGGGTCTAGACAGTGGCATGAAAAGTTTTCATTTGCATTGCTAGGTTATCGCACCACTGTTCGCACTTCAACAGGGGCAACTCCATATTTATTGGTGTATGGGATAGAAGCAGTCATCCCTGCAGAATTTGAAATTCCCTCTCTTTGAGTCATTGTAGAAGCAGAGATTGATGATGATGAATGGGTAAAAACCCGACTGGAAC
>NW_025880419.1:894-3587 GCF_002878395.1 Capsicum annuum
TCCATTTGCATTGCTAGGTTATCGCACCACTGTTCGCACTTCAACAGGGGCAACTCCATATTTATTGGTGTATGGGATAGAAGCAGTCATCCCTGCAGAATTTGAAATTCCCTCTCTTTGAGTCATTGTAGAAGCAGAGATTGATGATGATGAATGGGTAAAAACCCGACTGGAACATTTGAGTTTGATTGAGGAAAAAAGGCTAACGTCTGTGTGTCATGGCCAGTTGTATCAGAGGAGGATGGCTCGAGCGTATAACAAAAAGGTCCGTCCCAGGAAATTTGAAGTTGGTCAGTTGGTATTGAGACATATCTTTCCTCACCAGGTTGAAGCGAAAGGCAAGTTCGCCCCTAACTGGCAAGGTCCCTTCGTTGTGAAGAAAGTGTTACCCAATGGAGCCCTATATTTGACAGATATTGAAGGCAAAATGGCAGAAATGGCTATCAATGCTCATGCGGTCAAAAGATACTATGTATGATATTTGATCCTTTGTTGATTTTATTGCACGTTTAGTACTTGCATTTTTGAAGATTGATATGATGAAGGCATTTTATTCTTCTATCCAAACATTGTGTCATCCCTTGTTTACCCGTTTGATCTTTGTTTTATTTTTCTTCTTTTTTTTTCTTCTTTTATATCCCTCTTTTGGAATCAAAATAGAGTCAAAGATAAATGTCAAGGAAAGGAGAATAAAAGAAAGAGTTCAAAAATCAAAAAAAAAAATCAAATCAAAATCAAATCAAAACAAAGAACAAGCTGATGGAACTACGTGCAACCTGATTCTCCTCTCTCGAGAGTGAGATACGTAGGCTGCCCTATTTCGGGCTCGGTCCAACCAAATAAAGATTTAAGATTCACCCAATCAACAAAACTGGGGCATGAGTTAATGTGTTGTTTGAGTCGATTCCAAAAGTTGTAAGTCCCACCTCCACTTCAAGTATCATTTGAGCCCCTTACTATCTTTTCTAACCCAAACCAAAAGCCAAGTTACAACCAAAGAAAGTCCTTCAGATCAAGTTTTGATAATGTTAAGGCTAAGCATGCAATGGATATGATGATACATTGTAAGGTATCACTTGTCTTCCTCAGCATAAGAAATCAGGAAAGAAATACAAAAATTAGAAGGGTCTTATTGGTGAAAACCCCCGTGGGCATCATAAGGTGATGGCGAGTTGAGAGAAATACAAAAATGAGAGAGTCTTATTGGTGAAAACCCCCGTGGGCATCATAAGGCGATGGTGAGTTGAGAAAAAGGAAAATGAGAGAGTCTTATTGATAAAAACCCTTGCAGGCACCATAAGGCGATGGTGAGTGGAGAGAAATAAAAATGAGAGAGTCTTATTGGTGAAAACCCTCACGAGCACTGTAAGGCGATGGAGAGTTCAAGAGAAAAGTGAAAAGTGAAAAGAAAGAGATTTGTTGGCGAAAGTCATTTAAGATGTCGACAATCGAATGTGATGAATGAGTCCAATGGATTTGAAGAAGCGGCTCAGCGGCAAAGGCACGAACTCAACAACAAATGGGGAGTTTGGATAGGGAGATCAGGCAGCTCAATCCAAAATGCATGTCATACTCATTGGAGTTGGTTGCGTATTCAGATAAGTTTTCTTTTGAATATGGGACATTGCCCTTTTCTTTCATTTATATATTCAGGCTTTTTGTCTTTTTATGTCATTTATCAAAATAAAAGTCACCATCATTTCTTTACATTTTAAGTCAAGTCTGTGTCAAAACAAGCGAGAAAGGATTTCAAAATTTACTACCAATCTTTCCAATTATATGAGGAAAAGCCAAGGAACAGCTCAGAAAAGAAATATGATCGTAATTCAACACGAAGCAAAGGAAGTCTATCAACCGACAGGCTATTGAATTCGTAGAAGCATTCAGATTTGGGAAAAGAGTGCACCTCAGGGGCATGGTAAAATGGAAACCCATTGTTTGAGTCAGAACTCACTTCCCTCAATCTGGATCCGGGTCGATGATGCGGCAAGACAGGGCAAGTGTTAGCGATTTGGAACAAAGATGAAAGGAACGAGTGCTGGGTAGATACCTGAGAAGCCAAGATCTGCAAGCCACCACTAAGTTTTTAACTGACAAATTTTCTTTGTTGAAATAGGGGCAAATTCGCTTCACTTAATTCAGCTACCATTGGAAATGCACATCCGTGGGATTTTACTTTATGTTCAGGACCCTCCTGAAAAATAAGATTTCACTTTATGTTGAGGACCCTCCTGAAAAATGGGATTTTACTTTCTATTCAGGACCCTCCTGAAAAATAGGATTTTACTTTCTGTTTAGGACCCTCTTGAAAAATGAGATTTTACTTTCTGTTCAGGTCCCTCCTGAAAAATGAGATTTTACTTTCTGTTCAGGACCCTCCTGGAAAATGGGATTTTACTTTCTGTTCAGGACCCTCCTGAAAAATGATATTTTACTTCCTGAAAGAAAATGGGATTTTACTTTCTATTCAGGACCCTCCTGAAAAATGATATTTTACTTTCTGTTCAGGACCCTCCTGGAAAATGGAATTTTACTTTCTGTTCAGGACCCTCCTGGAAAATGGGATTTTACTTTATGTTCAGGACCCTTCTGAAAAATGAGATTTTACTTTATGTTCAGGACCCTCCTGAAAATGGGATTTTACTTTATGTTCAGGACCCTTCTGAAAAATGAGATTTTACTTTATGTTCAGG
>NW_025880419.1:3687-4536 GCF_002878395.1 Capsicum annuum
CCTGAAAAATGGGATTTTACTTTTGTTCAGGACCCTCCTGACAAATGAGATTTTACTTAGTCCTGAAAAATGGGACTTTACTTTATGTTCAGGACCCTCCTGAAAAATGGGATTTTACTTGCTATTCAGGACCTTCTGAAAAATGGGAATTTTACTTTCTGTTCAGGACCCTCTTGAAAAATGGGATTTTAATTTTTGTTCAGGACCCTCCTGAAAAAAATGGGACGTTACTTTCTTTCAGGACCCTCCTGGAAAATGGGACAACGCTTTCAAAAAAAATAAAATACTACTTTACTATAATTTTTGGGATAATTTTCGTTCTAGTTTTAATTTGGGTTTCAGGAGCCCGCCTAAAGAACAGGGTGATGAAATAGCAAGTCAGAGGCCCGCCTGGAGAATAGATTGAAGAAATGAAAAGTCAAGCAACAAAACGAAGCAATTGAAATACAAGCAACAAGTTGGAAGAAATTGCAAGTCAGGAGCCCGCGTGAAGAATAGGGTGATAAAAGTCGACTCAAGAGCCAACAGAAGCTGTATAGATAGGATTTTGTAATTTCATTTATGTTTTAACTTGTTAAATTTTCATTTTTTTTGATGTAATGACAGAGCCGCGGATCGGAACCTCGATGGAACCTCACTCGACTCTCCAACTCGGTATAGTCCATCTCCTTCCAAAAGTTGAGATACTTGTCACTTGATTCTCTCATAATGTGAGTAGGTGGGATGTCTTAAGTAAAAATCCGGTTGTTCTTTTTCCTTCTGTTTCTTTCTTTGGATAATGGTCGGGTCAAAACTTGGTCTTGCTGTCTACTTCTTTGTCTGAAAACACTTCATGTTTACATTCAAAGG
>NW_025880420.1:0-4702 GCF_002878395.1 Capsicum annuum
AAAATAAACAAACAAAAGAAAGACGATAACATCATAACAATTTGAAGAAAGGAAACAACAAAAAACGTACAAAAGTTTGGGACCACTTTAAAACTAAACAACAAATACGAAACAACATCCTAGACCCCTAAGACGACATTGGTGAAATTACTAATAAGGACCTTAATACCAAAAACAACTTGACTTCGACTTAAAGCAGACACCCTACCATGACAGACTCACGAAAGACTCAAACTGAATAAAAATAAGAAATGCTCTTTCAGAATGGTGCTCTGGGCGATGACCCTGGCTGATATGGACCTGCCTTTGAAGTTCTCTTTCTCCCATTTAAGCTTTGTAGCATATCCTATAAAGACACCCTGATACCGGGGAAGAAACTTCGGGCCCGTATTCCTGCTTTATGAGGAGTGCACTTGGAAAGATTAGTCTGACACCTTTCTACCGTCTTGAACAAATCTGCTAACTGAACCCTCAGTGTTTCCACTTTTGACCCTACACTTTCATCCTGATGGTCGTCTACTATGCATTCTTCCTGTATTCTCCCTCTAAGATGCGCTGGTAAGGGTTGACTGATACCCTGAGGGATAGATTGAAGCCAGACCCCATATCCCTGAGTGTACCCCGGATTATCCAAACTTTCTTTGAGTGTGTCTACACCTAGCTTTGTCGCATGCTTCCAAAACTGCTCGTACTTGCTCTCACCTAAGGCTTGGTCCTTGAAGTACTCAACATCCTTCAGAAGATCCACTGCTGGTGGCACGTCCTGCAGCCTACCCAACTGGCGCATTACCCTAGAAGGACTGTATGGTCTAGTGTAATTGAGCCCTAACATAACTAAAGGGAGCTGCTTCTGACAACCTAACAATACTATCTTTGGTCGAAGCCACAGATAAGTCCACAAAATGTTATCCTTGGTTCTTGACTCAAGAAATTCAATCCAAGTGTCGACTCCCACGGGTAATGAGAATTCATCCAAACGCATCCTGGAGTCCATGGCTTTCACTCGACTGGGAATACAACGATCTAACACGTCTGGTCTAACTAAAGAAGGCGCATGCAAATGCTCCATCATCCATAACTGCAATATTAGGTTACTGCCCTCAAAAAATCTCCTTCCCCCCTTCACTTCGGTTAAAGCCTTATATATTTCTGTTAAGATCATGGGTATGAAAGTGAACCTTCCCTTTTGATTAATGCCCTTGTCGTTTTGATCCTTATGAAATAGGGCCATCACCACAGATTGCAAACGGGTATTAATACGTCTTTCTTCTAGTGAAAACACTAAAGTGCCTAACAAAGCGAGGGTGAAGACTTCAAGACGCTTTCTCTCCCACTTCTCCTTAGTCACATGAAATTCATCCCAAAAGCAATCAAAACCTTTCGAGGGCCCGAATTTAGCGAACAAAAAATCTAAGGAAACCCACGAATCACTTAAACAACCCAAACGGATACCCTTACTTTTTAAACCACAAGACTGCAAAAATCTCACGCCAGTATGATTTCGTGCTCGGATCATATCCTTCTCGATATAGGGCAAATGCAACAAACCGGATATTTCTGCCAAAGTAGGAGTCATTTCACATTCCCCAAACTTGAATACCAAACTACTCGGATCCCAAAAGGTCAACAAAGCCTCTATTAAATCTAGACGAGGGGTAACATGCAGAAGTTCTGTAAGATCACCTAATATTTTAACCAGTTTCTGCTGATCAACATAGTTAAACATTTCCCACCATCTGATTAACTTTTTGGGCACCTTGACAACCATCAGAACTCTAGACTTGGTGGACAAATCCATCCTGTAATAACACACAAGACGTTATCTCAAAAATTCGACAGGAGTAGAAGATTCCCGACCCTTGGGATTTTTGACGCAAACATATGTCGATGGGACAAACCACATCCATGACTCCAATTTGCCGAACAGAAGTACTGAGCGAAATCAGTCTACTTGGCAAACAACTCTAGATTACGGGGCAAGAGACCTAGGCTAATACTGAGACAAAGACCAAGACAAAGAATTACCAGACCTACCGAGGGTTGCCTACGTATCCCAACCCAAGGGAAGGGAATCAGGTATGCGTAATTCATTCGGCTTGGACAATTAACGATTAACTAATAAATTGACCCTAACTTAAGAGACATTACCAAAAACAAACGAAAAAAACTTTTGGATTTTCAGCTAGACACTGACACCACCAATTATGAAGAAAAATCTTTTTGGTATTTTTGTTTTTGACAAATAAGTAGAAAAGGCAAACAAAACTCTTTTTTTTTCGCATTTACGGTACTTTGAGAAGACAAATGCAAAACGAAAGAAAAAAATATCTTTTTGAGTTTTTGGATCGTGAAGAACAAAAGCCATAAAGAACTCTAAAATAAACTACGACACTCCTTTTGATTCATTCTTTTCGACTCACTTTTTTCTATTTTTTTTTTTCAAAAATCAGTCCATCAAATGACCATGTTACCCTTAAAAATGCAACAGTTAGCACGTAGGGATGCTTTAGAGGGGAGTCTCCTACAAAAGGCCATGTGGGTCCCGCTAGGTATCCGTATGATGCACATAAGAATGACCTTAAGGCTGACCTACGTTGTGGTTTACTAACAAGGCTGTTCGGGGGAGCGTATGGTCGATAGTGGCTGCTTTGCTTTCCACCTACTCCATAACAATGACGGTTTCCCCCCTAAAATAAGGGTGACTCAACTAGGGGTTGTGTACAACACGTGTACTACGGACTTATTGCAGAAAGAAGGCCGGGGGTGGACTCATGATGACAGATATAAAACGGTAACACATAGGATAAATACTATAAACAAAGAGCACGAAAATGCACTAAAGTGAAAATAACACAAACAATAACCATAAACAATGCTTATACACTCGTAATGCCAAACAAAGCCGATACGACTCCAAAAATAGCTCGAATTCTTATACTGTCCTCAGCAGAGTCGCCAGAGCTGTCACACCCCCTTTTTACGTACTCCAAAAAGATTTATATTTTAAAGTTCGAAAGAGTTTTATTATTTAAGTGACAAAGATGAAAATTTGTTTTGAAAAAGGACTATTTATATTGTTTATTCAGAGTCGCCACTTGGCATAGTATGGTGTGCCAAGTCACCATTAGAAAATTCTTTTTTAAAACCATTTGACTCTTTAAACTGGTTTGCGAACAGAGATTCCGGCTAAGAAATTCTGTTGACCGAGGGGAAGGTGTTAGGCACCTCTCGATCCTGTGGTTCAACCACAGTCGCTTGGTAGAGTGTATCGACTATTTTGGCATTATGAAATGTATAAACCACACAAAAGCACGCAAAATAATCAAACAATAAACAAAACAAAACAATCCAAAAAATGTAAAGTCCAGTCCAATTATACAGTCCAAAAATAAATAATGCGGAAATATAAATCTATTCTACCCTAGACTAATCCTATACTATGCTCTACCGCTTCACCCGACGCCTCGGGCCTTCACCACAAACATCTTCCAAGTACAAGGTACTTCGGGGCATTCCTCAGATAAATCAATACAAATCCTTCGGGGCATTCCCCGGCCAAATGAGTACAATTTAAACTTTTCGTGCAATAAAGTAGAAAGTACCATTCATGCACATATTCAAACACTCCAACAAATTGTTATTCCTAAATTTGCCTACCCGGCCCACGTTTGCCTACGCTTTTGCCGGTCTTATCATAATACTACTGCATTTCAACCATATTTATATTTAAACCAAATTAAACCAAAAGTCTTTAATCAATCCAAATTCACCATTTTATCAAATTCTCAATTCCGCCCCAATTTTCATTTTAATACTAAATTTTCACAATTCACCATTTCTCTTTCAATGACCCACAATCACTTTTCAACGAAATTAAACAACGAGTCAATATCAAAATAATAATCTATCACCAATCTAGACAACATGCATTCATCACCAACAAGTATCAAACAACACCCGAAGCTTAATCCAAACACCAAAGCATAGTAAACAATAAAATAGAAGAGGAAAAGAGTAGAATTGGACCTTTCGATAGTCGATTTCGTTGATAATAACATTTAAGAAGGCCCGAACTTCAGAACTTGGAACAGAACCTCAATAGTGACAAATCCAACGCCGATATTAAAGAATTTGCACCACAAAAATGATTAAGACCAACGAAAAAACAATCCCCAAAACAGGAACGACACCCGATGAAGTACCAAAGCCCAATCCCGGTGACGAGATACAAAAGTAGATAAAACCAGAAATTCCAATACTCCCGATCGAAACTCAAAAGCTTTTCTGATTCAAATATTATTTGGATGAAAAGAATAGATTTGCATTCCGAATCCGTGAATTAAACCTCGACCAACGAGCAAAACCTCAATAACACCAAACTCGACTCCAAATCTCGCAACTCTGTACGTCAATAAGCCACAATTCAATCGGCGAAGATCAAGAAGAAGAGATGGGATTTTGGTCCGAAAATAGAAGAAACAGGGGAAGGGCTCGATTAATTAGCTATTTTTCTTGTTGTTTCAGTGTTTTTGGGATGGGATGGGACTGTCAGCTTCACCGGAAGGATCGATTTTGAGTGTTTTCCGGCCGAAGAAGGCGTTTTCCGGTGAGATTTTTGTTGGAACAGTAGTTCCCCGCCTCTTTCTTTCCTCTCTTCGCGCAAATCTTCCTCAAATCTCTCTAATTTTTCTCACTCCGATCT
>NW_025880421.1:0-4024 GCF_002878395.1 Capsicum annuum
GAATAAATATTAAGTCAAATTCGATAGTCTCATTTGATAGGTCGATTTGGATAGGTAAATGTAGACTTGGGTAGGCAAATTTAGGAATTGTGTTTGGTTGAATGTGCGTGAGAATGAATGTTTTCTACTTTATTGCATTCGATTCAAATGTATTCATTTAGCCGGGGAATGCCCCGATGTCTTCTGTGTTTATTCACCGGGGAATGCCCCGACGTATCATGTTGGCGGAAAATGATCGTGATGAAGGCCCGCGGCATCGGATAAGGCATTGGAGCTTAGTTTAGAACTGGTTTAGACTAGGATTTATATTTTCGTATTTTTTTTTAGACTGTATAATTGGACTGAACTTTACATTTTGGATTGTTTTGTTTTGTTTATCATTTGATTATTTTGCGTGCTTTTGTGTGGTTTATACATTGCGTAATGCTAAAATAGTTGATACACTTTACCCAAGCGACCGTGGTTGAACCATGGGATTGAGGGGTGCCTAACACCTTCCCCTCGGTCAACAGAATTCCTTAGCCGGAATCTCTGTTCGCAAACCAATTTAAGAGTCAAATAGTTTCGAAAAGGATTTTCCAAAGGTGACTTGGCATACCGAATTATGCCAAGTGGCGACTCTGAGTTTTGATTGTTAAAAATAATCCTTTTTCAAAACAAATTTTCATATTTTGTCACATTAATTATTAAAACCCTTTTCGACCCTTAATAAAACATTTGAATTTTTGGAGTACGTAAAAAAGGGGTGTGACAGCTTCTGGCGACTTTGCTGGGGACTCAATGACAAGTTTTCAGAATTCGAGCTATTTTTGGAGTCGTATCGGCTTTGTTTGACATTACGAGTGTATAGGCATTGTTTGTGGTTAATGTTTGTGTTATTTTCACTTTTGTGCGTTTTCGTGCTCTTTGTTTGTAGTATTTAACCTATGTGTTACCGCTTTATATCTGTCATCATGTGTCCACCTCCCGGCCTTCTTTCAGCAACAAGTCCGTAGTACACGTGTTGTACACAACCTCTAGTTGAGTCACCCTTATTTTAGGGGGGCAGCCGTCGGTGTTATGGAGTAGGTGTAAAGCAAAGCAGCCACTATCGACTATACGCTCCCCCGAACAGCCTTGTTAGTGAACCACAACGTAGGTCAGTCTTTAGGTCATGCTTATGTGCATCATACGGAGACCTAGCGGGACCCACATAGCCCTTTGTAGGAGACTCCCCTCTAAAGCATCCCTACGTGCTAACTGTTGCATTTTTAAGGGTAACGTGGTCATTTTATGGACTGATTTTTGAATATATATATATATATATATATATGAAATAAAAAAAAATTGTTAGGAGTAAGGTGCGTAGGGAAAAACGAAAAAGAGAAAAGAAATAGAAAAAGTGAGTCGAAAAGAATGAAAAAAAAGAGGAATTTCGTAGTTTATTTTAGAATTCTTTATGGCTTTTGTTCTTCACAATCCAAAAACTCAAAAAGATTTTTTTTTACGTTTTGCATTTGTCTTCTCAAAATACCGTAAAAGCGAAAAAAAAAGTTTTGTTTGCCTTTTTTAACTTATTTGTCAAAAAAAAAAATAAAATACCAAAAAGATTTTTTTTCCTTCATAATTGGTGGTGTCAGTCTTAGCTGAAAATCCAAAAGTTTTTTTTTCGTTTGTTTTTGGTAGTGTCTCCTAAGTTAGGGTCAATTTATTAGTTAATTGTTAATTGTCCAATCTAGATGAACTACGTAACCTGATTCCCTTCCCTTGGGTTGGGATACGTAGGCAACCCTCAGTGGGTCCGGTAATTTTTTGTGTCGGCCTTGGTCTTAGTATTAGCCTAGGTCTCTCGTCTCGTAATCTAGAGTGGTTTGCCAAGTAGATTGATTTCGCTTAGTACTTCTGTTTGGAAAATTGGAGTCATGAATATGGTCCGTCCCCTCGACATATGTTTGCGTCAAAATCCCAAGGGTTGGGAATCTTCTACTCCTGTCGAATTTTGAGATAACGTCTTGTGTGTTATTACAGGATGGATTTGTCCACCAAGTCTAGAGTTCTTATGGTTGTCAAGGTGACCAAGAAGTTAATCAAATGGTGGGAAATGTTTAACTATGTTGATCAGCAGAAACTGGTTAAAATATTAGGTGATCTTACGGAACTTCTGCATGTTACCCCTCGTCCAGATTTAATAGAGGCTTTGTTGACCATTTGGGATCCAAGTAGTCTGGTGTTCAGGTCTGGGGAATGTGAAATGGCTCCTACTTTGGCAGAAATATCTGGTTTGTTACATTTGCCCTATATCGAGAAGGATATGATCTGAGCATGAAATCATACTGGCGTGAGATTTTTGCTGTCTTGTGGTTTAAAAAGTAAGGGTATCCGTTTGGGTTGTTTAAGTGACTCGTAGGTTTCTCTAGATTTTTTATTCTCTAGATTCGGGCCCTCGGAAGTTTTGATTGATTTTGGGATGAATTTCATGTGACTAAGGAGAAGTGGGAGAAAAAGCGTCTTGAAGTCTTCACCCTCGCTTTGTTAGGTACTTTAGTGTTTCCACTAGAAGAAAGACGTAGTAATACCCATTTGCAATCTGTGGTGATGACCCTATTTCATAAGGATCAAAATGACAAGGGCATTAATCAAAAGGGCATGTTCACTCTCATACCCATGATCTTAATAGAAATATATAAGGCTCTAACCGAAGTGAAGAGGGGAAGGAGATTTTTTGAGGGAAGTAACCTGATATTGAAGTTATGGATGATGGAGCATTTGTATGCGCCTTCTTTAGTTAGACCAGACGTCTTAGATCGTTGTATTCCTAATCGAGTGAAAGCCATGGACTCCAGGTTGCGTTTGGATAAATTTTCGTTACCCGTAGGGGTCGACGCTTGGATTGAATTTCTTGAGTCGATAACCAGGGATAATATTTTGTGGACTTATCTGTGGCTTATACCAAAGGTAGTATTGTTGGGTTGTCAGACACAGTTCCCTTTAGTTATGTTAGGGCTCAATTGCACTAGACCATACAATCCTTCTAGGGTAATGCGCCAGTTGGGTAGGCTGCAGGACATGCCACCAGCAGTGGATCTTCTGAAGAATGTTGAGTACTTCAAAGACCAAGCCTTAGGTGAGAGAAAGAACGAGCAGTTTTAGAAGCATGCAACAAACCTGGGTGTGGACATACTCAAAGAAAGTTTGGATAATCCGGGCCACACTCAAGGATATGAGGTCTGGCTTCAATCTATCCCTTGGGGTATCAGTCAACCCTTACCAGCGCAGCTTAGAGGGAGAATACAGGAAGAATGCATAGTAAACGATCATCAGGATGAAAGTGTAGGATCCAAAGTAGAAACACTGAGGGCTCAGCTAGCAGATTTATTCAAGGCGGTAGAAAGGTGTCAGAATAATCTTTCCTAGTGCACTCCTCATGAAGCAGGAATACGGGCCCAAAGCTTCTTCCCCGGTATCAGGGTGTCTTTATAGGATATGATACAAAACTTAAATGGGAGAAATAGAACTTCAGAGGCAGGTCCATATCAGCCAGGGTCATCACGCAGAGCACCAGTCTGAAAGACCATTTCCTATCTTATTTCAGTTTGAGTCTTTTATGTGTCTGTCATTGTAGGGTGGTGTCTGTTTTAAGTCGAAGTCAAGTTGTTTTTGGTATTAGAGTCTTTATTAGTAATTTCATCTAAGTCGTCTTAGGGGTCTATAATGTTGTTTCGTATTCGTTGTTTAGTTTTACAGTGGTCCCAAACTTTTGTACGTTTTGTTGTTTTCTTTCTTCAAAATGTTATGATGCTATGTCTTTCCTTGGTTTGCTTATTTTCGTTTTCGCAAAAAAAATGTTTATGCACATGCTGCCCGAACTACGCAAGATCTTATTCATGTACAACATGATACATAGGTAACCTACTTTTGGGTTCGATCTAATCATTTTGTTTTGTTGTTTTTCATTATTTTTCCTCTTTTAAAGAAAAACAAAAGCCATAAAGAATGATAAAATAAAGGTAGATAACGAGAGAAAAGAAAGAGCATAGATTGATAC
>NW_025880422.1:0-5004 GCF_002878395.1 Capsicum annuum
AGGATAGATGGATGGATCTATCTTTCTATTCATATATATTACTAATATAAATGGATTTATATAGTGTTGTAGCGTAGCAAGAAGCCCCAAATCCTTGATTTGGCCAGGAAAGACTGCACTGCTTTGGGCCCAGGAAGCAAAGGGAATGAGCTCGGCTGCTTCTCCTCCACACTTCTTTTTCTCCGTGCCCGTTCTGCATGCGCTTCGCGCGCCATTGGCGCTTTGCTCTCCTCTTATTCTTCATTGGACGGTTCGGATGGACTTCGCCGTTCTTTCCCAACTAAAATCGAAAGAGCTGTATCACATCGAGATATCGATTCGTTTTCCGCCCCCAATGAGATGGGGAATTTTTCACCCCCTATTTAGACTTTTAGGCCCTTCATCTTTCTGAATCGAGACCCGGCCTTGCTTGCGTCGTTCCAACAACCAGCGGGGAGCACCTCAGTATACGATCGCGCACAGTAACTGGGAGTCCTATTACACTTAAGGCCAACTTCAATTCACCAAACCAAGGTTCATCTCGTGTAGTCATTGTGAACTCCTACAAGGATATTGAGTAGACGGTTGATGTATCAGACTCGACCCTATCTTTTGTAGCATGCATTCCCATCCGTGTCGCAACGGATTCGGTAAGCTACGTGTCCGGTGCACAGAGAATTGCCTTCGGTCCCCCTTTCTTACTTACTCGTGGCAACCTTCCGGCCGCCTAACGAACTATAACGCTAGTCACTACTCCCACTGGGGCTAGGAAGTAAGCCCTACAACCCAAAGCGGCGAAGGACAAATAGAATTTGCTACAAAAGCCGACTAACGGGGGTATTCCTGCGTATGAGAACATAGTAATGGAGAAGGTAATAGCCAAAATAGGATTCGTTTTGGCTAGAGTGCCCAAATCAGCTATATATTTGACACGGGTTTGCCGTAATGCTAAAACTATGGCGAATGCATCTATCGTCATTGATGCATAAATAAAGATACCAATTAGTAGTGATTGAATTCTTTCTATGGTTCCACATGAGAAACCAGTACGAATATAACCTACATGTCCAATTGAACTATGAGCTAGAAGTCTTTTTACTTTTGTTTGGGCCATGATGGCCAGTGCTCCTAAGATCATAGAAGCAATGCTGCAGAAAAAGAAGATTTGTTGCAATGTAGCTCCATAAGAACCATAAATAGAAACACGTGAAATATTAGCAGAAATAGAGATTTTAGGCGCAATAGAAAGGAATGCTGTAACCGGGGTGGGTAAACCCTCATAGATATCAGGTGCCCACATATATAGAGTCAAAAGATATATGGAGTCCGAAGGGTAGGGGGTTTTCTTCGGGGCTTGAGAGATGGAATAGATAGGGCCCCACAAGTTTGAAATTCGCTGCTGGGGAATTCACACGAAAGGGAACGAGGAATTCTCAATGAAAAAAGTGCTCTCTGAACCGAACGTGAAAGTCATTTTCCATCAGACGGCTTTTCCTGTAACTCTACTCTCGACTTGGATTATATATCCAAAAAGGTCCGCTCTCGGCCATTCCACATGCTGCCTAGCAGAGACGTGGTTATTTGAAGTGGATTCTCTCTTTTGTAGTAGATGCCGAACCTGCTGTGCCCCATTGACTAAGAAGGGGGCGGACACAGCAGCTACATGGACCCCTTCCTTTCAATTGTTGCCAACGCTTTCCCGGGACGAGCCGGAATTTCTTATTAGAAAGGGCAGGTAAAGCCCGAAGGCAGCTATCCCAATAGGAAGGGCGGAACGAGGAGAGGAGCTGAAAGCTACTGTAAGGAGGAGGGCCCGACAATCATACCACACCGGTCAAAAAAGCGTGTTCCCTTCAGATAAGACGCACCTACGGCCATCCTCGGCCTTCTTCATTTTCGATGAAAAAAAATCTCGATCTCCAAAAGCATTTTCCTTCCCCCGCCGTACCTCCCTCCCTTCGTCGAGCCTTTACTTTAATGGTTGGGGAAAGCATTCCCTTATCTGAACTTGGTGGGCATTCTTTCCAGCCTTAGTAAAATAGGGGGTGGGTTTGGCTTGAACATAGGCTCAAATAGAATGTGAAGGGTCCTAGCTACGCCATGCGTTCAATACAAAATCTGGAAAGCTGCAGGGATGACAAAAAAAGGGGCGCTTTCCTGTGTTGCACTAAAAAAAAGGACCACCCGAGACGAGCGTCTTCTCTTAGGTTTCTTCCTCCCGCGCCCGTCGCCGCCCGGCCCGCGTTAGAGGGGAAGATTAGCAAAGCAGGAAAAGAAAGAGGGAAGGGGAGCAGCATCTTATTCTCTTCGCAAGAACTTCCGGATCGTAGAAGCATTCGGAACGGGCTCCGCGTTCATTTCGTTGGCAGAAATGATCCATTCCATTCGGGGCTTTGGGGAACCCAAAAATTGGACTTGAGAATCAATGATAGATAGACAAGAGATAGATAAACGATATATATATATTTCTCACAAAAAAATTGTGAGATTAAAGAGCAGATGGATCCTATCCCCTATATCGAACACTCATTCCTATCTATTGATAGAAAGATCTTTGTCAAATACCGGACAAAGCCTTTTTTTAGGAATTACTCATATGCAAAGCAGTTTTTCGCAAGCACCCCACCCCATACAACTAGTTGGGGGGGCTGTTCGCCTTTTGAATCAAACAAAGTAAGTTGTAGGGGCGTTCAGCCACTGTAAGGAGAGGGGCTTCATAGCTAATTTCATTCTAAAGGAAAGCAAAGAACCAACCTTTAGTCAATAGGAGCCCTACTTCCCTCTTTCCGACCTCATCACTTCAATTCAAGGGCAAACCCATTTCCTAGTCACCGGGCTGAGCGCACCTTTGGTACTTCAATAGGGCGAGCAGTTTGATAGTGACTTCTTTCGTTTGGTAGGGCGACGAATACTTCAATGACGGAAACAGCCGAAAACTCGAGAGGGTCGCCTTTGCAGAAGCGTTTGCTGGTAACCAAAGCCTCACTCTGATTATGTCGTGAGGCTGACTGAATCCAATCCATAAACCCGGAAATGAAACGTTATTTGTTCCCTTTCGTCAAGTAGCTAAAGTAGGCATACGAACCACCTTGCCTTAGACTCTATTGGAACAAAGCAAAGAAGGAGGTGGAATGGAGAAAGGAAAGGGACAAGGGCGGTCTTGCTTGGCGCGAAGGCTACTGGTTCGGGGGTAGAATACAGTACTAAAGGTCCTCGGACTTCCAGGCGGTTTTTCTTTTGGGCAGCTGTTCACCGTTGGATCTCGCCAATACAGCCCCCTATAGTTTTCGTTATCAAGATATCTTTTTTTTTTCATTGTTCCCAGGGATTTTTTGGGGAATCTGCTCCCATGCTGCAAACAGTCAAATCTGAACTGAACCCTGTCGCTCTTCTTTCTTTCCTCGCAAGCAGGAAGCACACCAGCAGCGTGCGTTGCGTGATTCTACTGTGTTTTTTGCACTTGATTGGGTGGACAGTTGACCGGAAGATAACTTCGATTCACCCGGCCAGCAGGCGGGCGGCGTGCTTATCTTGTGTGACAACACTATAGAGCGAGTTGTTCTTCTAGGCGGGCAGCTGTGTGACAACACTACAGAGAAAGCGGCACTTTCGTGTAACATGCTATGGTCTCAACGCCCTTACGAGGTAGTGATGAGTTTCAAGCGCTCTAAGCCCGGCCCTAAGCAGTTAGGAAGATTAGCCGCAGAGCGGTACCACCCACCCTACCCTACCACTTATAGGCGGCCGTCCTACAACCACCCGAAAAGGAACTGCAGTGATCTTGAATAGGGATCCTACAGCGATAAATAGAATCCCAATAAAAATACCACTAGATCGAGCACCAGTGATTTCATATCTGATCAAAATCTTGGCTAATTGATCGAAGTGGGTAGCTCCAGTAGACCCATAGATCATGGAACAAATAGGGTGGGTAGGCCAAAGCACCACACTACACGTATAGACGCGAACCCCCCTTGTTACCATACGTGCGACTCTCACCGCATACGGCTCGCACAAAGACTCCTAAATCCATCCCGAGCCCTTTCTTCCACCTCTCCTCTCCAATCCTCGATCAAACTTGCGTTCCCCAGGCGCTATGAAATGGGGGTCTTTCTTTTGCCTATCGTATGTATCGGCTTGGCTTCGTCCCGAACCAAGGAGGCATTCTGGCGGACGCATGCATGTAGGAAGGCCGACGACTACATAAGCTAAAAGACTACGACTACAAGACAGGCCGGAAGTGACTCGCTTCTATTCTCGTTGGGATTGGATATAGATGGGAAATCTATAGATCGTAGTAGTTCGCCAACCTCTCTAACTAACATACGATACAATTTCACTTCACGGCACGGCCAAAAAAAAGAAAGAGCTTCGCTCGGTTGCCCTTCCTACGCTGAAGAAATGCCTCTTTTCTCTTCTCTGAAGTCTACAACAAACAAGTGGGAGAGGCAGGATTCGAACCTATGTAGAAAATCTTCAACAGATTTACAGTCTGTTGCTTTTGACCACTCGGCCACTCTCCCCTTCCCGGGCCGAGGCCCCCCTCAATGGGTTCTAATTCTAAGAAGGGCGCGGCGCCCTGAATCAATCAAAAAGCTTATTGATTTAATTGAAGGGAACTAAGACGATTAGCTTAGCTAGCGTTCCGGGAGAATCTAGTCATTTAAGAACTTCGTTGCCACTAGTAAATTAGACCATCCCCCCCAAGAAGAACTCGGAGCCTAAAGAGAAGAGAGTTCAGTCTACAAGAAGATGGCAGAGCTTTAGCCATTGGGCCACATCCATCTATCCTAAATAGTAACCCTTTTCTTGTTCGTTCTTTGAATGACGCTAGTGGAGACTAATTCCTTCCGGCTAATGAAGATACTACTCCAGTCTTTCCAGTGGATCCTTCTCTAAGAATGGATCGAACCAAGTGTTCCTATACGAGAGTGAGGAATTAAAACCAACAATCAACTTACCACTTTTGATGTCCCACAATTCTGCTAGTTTAGAAACAAAGGAGAAGGACACCACCGGAGGCAA
>NW_025880422.1:5104-6939 GCF_002878395.1 Capsicum annuum
GAAGAGAGTTCAGTCTACAAGAAGATGGCAGAGCTTTAGCCATTGGGCCACATCCATCTATCCTAAACAGTAACCCTTTTCTTGTTCGTTCTTCGAATGACGCTAGTGGAGACTAATTCCTTCCGGCTAATGAAGATACTACTCCAGTCTTTCCAGTGGATCCTTCTCTAAGAATGGATCGAACCAAGTGTTCCTATACGAGAGTGAGGAATTAAAACCAACAATCAACTTACCACTTTTGATGTCCCACAATTCTGCTAGTTTAGAAACAAAGGAGAAGGACACCACCGGAGGCAAGCGCTAGGTCAGAAAAACGATAACTCAAAAATCTCCCCAAGTAGGATTCGAACCTACGACCAATCGGTTAACAGCCGACCGCTCTACCACTGAGCTACTGAGGAACAACAGACTTAATGTTGGAAGCCGACTCTCGTTCTTTAACCTATGACCAAAGAAAAATGAGTTCGTTACTCTTTTTCACATACACCGGGAGAAAGGGTTATGATAGCAAGCCCCTCTCCGGCCGGAGAGCCTCCAGGACAAGGAGGCGGCGATCAACCATCCATTTTTGAGATTTATATTGATCAATAGATCTTCGCACCCTGCCAGTTCTCTAAGTAGACTCACTCTACCGAGGGGCAACAAAGGCTTGAACTCTTCCTGCCAAAAACAAGGGACCTACTTCTCATCCTAGGAGTTAGCAGGTATGAAAGAGTCCCCTCTCTGTCTGTCTCTCCGAGTTTCTACTACTAAGTAGCACTTCTGCTATTCAATCATAGAATCGATTCCGATCAAGCTGAAAAAAGTCAGCCCTATATATGTTTGTTATTAGTAAAGCGCTAAGGCCCTATCTATAGTAAGGGGCCCTTTCTTGCTCGTTAGCGCTCTTTTTTGATTGCAGCTAGGGTGCCCCTTTTCTTTCTCAAAGTCAACTTTCTCCCTTATTAGTCAAGCTTTGAAGTCCCTACTTTATTTAGATTGTTGGGATATTTGAAGAAGCGCAGGTTTGGAACCCTATACCTATACAAGGGGCTGGTCTCGATCTCGCTTGGTGGTACCCCTCTCGATGATTGTTGACTCAACATTGATTTCGTGCTTGAGTTGGAGGGCTCTCCCTCCATCCATCGAGTCAAGTAATTCGCTATCGGAAATTTCTCCGCCGCCTATCTCATGCCATGCTTTTTCTTTCTCCGAATTGGTTCCTAGTGTCAGTCAATCAAGATTCGCCATCAAGAGAGGGAAGAGCCTTGACTTTAGGTTAGGCTGGTCTCATCATTCACGCAATTCCCCTGTCCATCGATTGATCACGCGAGTACGCATCCAGTCAGCACATAGCGAATGAAAAAAACGTTCATCCTGGATTCTCTTCCTCAAGAAAAATGTCTATTAATTGATCCCTACGGTCAAAGTCTCCACTTTTCACGCCCCTCTACTAAGAGATGCACCATGTTGATAGGAATCGGCAAAGACCTTCTTGTACACGTCCTCGAGGGCAGCATTCATGGCAATCATCACTACTTTCTCCCGAGGGCATGGTATGGCTTTGTTCTTGGTCTTGTTTAATAGATGTCGAGTGCCGCTTTTCCCCGTCCGAGAATCTCCATCTGCTCTAAGTGGGCGCGAGCTAGAATCCTTATGTCAGCTTGGTTGTTCAAAAGACTGTCTCTTTATCCCTTGCATCTTCATGTTTTCGAAAGCCCAAACCATTCTTCTGGATCTGCATTAGTCCTATTTCAGGTGCAAAGCCTCTTCAATAAAGACCTCTTTTTTCCATTTCTCATTTTGTTGATTGAAAGAGAATAAGCGCTATCCATTGAGTAAAGAGAGGGTTTGCT
>NW_025880423.1:0-497 GCF_002878395.1 Capsicum annuum
TTCCTTTGTTGGCTCGCCTTGCAACTTCTTGATTTTTCTTCTCCAACCGCAAGCTCACCTTCTCATGTAGCTTTTTCATGACCTTGGTCCGTTTGCTTCCATCTAAGCTTATCACAAGATCACTTGGCAAAGGGGTTAAATCCAAAAGGGTTAGGGGGTTGATGCCGTATACACACTCAAAGGGTGTCATCCCCATGCTCGAGTGTATAACACAATTATAAGCAAACTTAATCAACGGTAAGTGCTCCTCCCAAGAAGTCATTTTTCCTTTAACCATGGACCGTAGTATAGACCCTAAGGTCCTATTTACTACTTCCATTTGGCCATCAGTTTGTGGGTGGCATGAAGTCGAAAACAATAACTTAGTACCGAGTCTACCCCACATGGACTTTCAAAAGTGGCTTAGGAATTTAGAATCCCTATCACTCACTATGGTCCTCGGAACACCAAGAAGTTTTACAACATTATCAACAAACAAAGAGGCTACGCTAGGCGCA
>NW_025880423.1:597-3585 GCF_002878395.1 Capsicum annuum
CGTTTGCTTCCATCTAAGCTTATCACAAGATCACTTGGCAAAGGGGTTAAATCCAAAAGGGTTAGGGGGTTGATGTCGTATACACACTCAAAGGGTGTCATCCCCATGCTCGAGTGTATAACACGATTATAAGCAAACTCAATCAACGGTAAGTGCTCCTCCCAAGAAGTCATTTTTCCTTTAACCATGGACCGTAGCATAGACCCTAAGGTCCTATTTACTACTTCCATTTGGTCATCAGTTTGTGGGTGGCATGAAGTCGAAAACAATAACTTAGTACCGAGTCTACCCCACATGGACTTTCAAAAGTGGCTTAGGAATTTAGAATCCCTATCACTCACTATGGTCCTCGGAACACCATGAAGCTTTACAACATTATCAACAAACAAAGAGGCTACACTAGGCGCATCATCACATTTAGAACAAGGAATAAAGTGAGCCATATTAGAAAACCGATCCACCACGACAAAAATACTATCCCGCCCCCTTCTAGTCCTCGGCAATCCCAACATGAAGTTCATTGATATATCAAGCCAAGGACGCAAAGGGGTGGACAATGGGGTGTACAACCCATGGGGTTGGAGCCGTGACTTGGCTCCTTTGCACTCAACACATTGGCCGCAAATTCGGGCCACATTCTTGTGCATTCTAGGCCAATGAAATTGTTCTTCCAAAATTCCGAGGGTCTTCTCGACCCTAAAATGGCCCATTAGACCGCCATTGTGTGCTTTCCTTACAAATAATTCTTTCCACGAACTTGAAGGAAGACACAATCGTCTACCTTTAAACAAGTATCCATTAAATTTAGTATAGGGATGGACACCCATATCCGTAACCCACCTATCCCTATCCAACTCTTCACTTTCCCTATAGATAGGAGCGAAGTGAGGGTCCTCGGAATATAAAGACTTGAGGCTTTCAAACCCCATCAACTTAGATGACAAAGTAGACACAAGCACATGTTTTTAGGACAAAGCATCGGCAACTACATTGTCTTTACCCTTTTTGTATTGAATAACATAAGGGAAAGTTTCAAGAAATTCAATCCATTTGGCATGCCGCCGGTTAAGCTTGTCTTGTGCCCGTAGATGCTTCAAGGATTCATGATCCGTTCGGATCACAAATTCTTTAGGCCACAAATAATGTTGCGAAGTGGCCAAGGCTCTAATCAAGGCATACAACTCTAAATCGTACGTAGAGTAGTTTAGAGTTGCTTCTTTGAACTTTTCGCTAAAGTAGGCAATAGGCTTCAATTCTTGCATTAAAATCGCGCCTATGCCAACTTTACTAGCATCACATTCGACCTCAAAAGTCTTGTCAAAATTCGACAATTATAGCAAAAAGGCCGAGATGAGCATAGCTTTCAAGTCCTCGAAGGCCTTAGCTTGTTCATCTCCCCACTTGAAAGGCCGATCTTTTTTAATCACTTCGGTCAAGGGGGCGGCAATGGTGCTAAATCCTTTGACAAAACGTCTATAAAAACTAGCCAACCCGTGGAAGATTCTCACTTCACCTACGATTTTGGGAGTTGGTCAATTTTTAATGGCGCCAATCTTAGATTCATCCACTTCGACCCCTCTTGAGCTCACCACAAATCCAAGAAATACAACCTCATGGACACCAAAATAACACTTTTTAGATTAGCATATAACTTCTCCTTTCGAAGGACATCAAACACACATTGTAAATGCTTTACATGCTCATCTAAGGACTTACTATACACCAACACATCATCAAAGTAAACAACAACAAACTTTATGAGAAATGGCTTCATCACATGATTCATTAGCCTCATGAAAGTACTTGGAGTATTTGTAAGGCCGAATGGCATAAACATCCATTCATAGAGACCGAATTTGGTCTTGAAGGCGGTTTTCCTTTCATCACCCGATTGTATACAAATTTGGTGATAGCCACTCCTCAAATCAATTTTATAAAACAAACATAAACCACTCAATTCATCAAGCATATCATCTAACCTCGGAATAGGGTGATAATATTTTACCGTTATCTTATTGGTGGCTCGGCAATCAACGCACATACGCTAAGTCCCATATTTCTTGGGAACTAGTAGCACCGGGACCACACAAGGGCTCATACTCTCCTTGATATACCCTTTGTTGAGGAGTTCCTCAACTTGGCGTTATAATTTCTTAGTATCCATCGGGTTGTTCTTATAAGATGGTTTGTTGGGCAATTGTGAACCCGGCACAAAATCTATTTGGTGTTCAATTCTCCAACGTGGGGGCAATCCTTGCGGTAATTCCTTTGGGAAGACATCCTCGTAATCCTGCAAAACATGAGAAATAGGAGGAGAAATGGAAATGTTAGTGGCGTTAGTATTAAAACAATGAGCCAAGAGGAGCATCGGAGTATCCTCGTCATGATCCACAAATAATTATTTCCTCCTATCCATCATCACCATACTTTCTTGCCCCTTAGAAATTAGGAGCCCCTCGGTTTCCCCTACTCCCTACTCTCGGGTTCCCCTCTTTTCCCCTCACTCTTGGCCTTCTTTCCCTTTTCCCTCAATTCTCGCATTTTTTAGTGTACTTCATTCACTTGGGAAGGCAATAATGGATAAAAAGTGACCTTGCGACCATCCTTCTCAAGTGTATACCGATTGGACCTTCCATCATGTTTGGTCAACCTATCGTATTGCCAAGGCCTTCCTAACAACAAGTGACAAGCTTGCATTGGTATAACGTCACAAAATACCTCGTCATGGTAATTGGCTACCTTAAAATGTATCACACATTTCCTTGTGACCTTTAACTCACCTTATTCATTCAACCATTGCAACTTGTAAGGACTAGTGTGAGGTATAGTCGGCAATTTCAAGAAGTTCACCATTGCAACACTAACCACATTCGCACAACTTCCACTATCTATCACCATAGTGCACACACTTCTCTTCACAAGACATTTAGTATGGAATAGGTTCTCCCGTTGGCTAAGATCATCTATTGCCTTACTAATCATGGCATG
>NW_025880424.1:0-1088 GCF_002878395.1 Capsicum annuum
TATACGTTTAAAATTCTTTCCTTCACGTGTAACTGGAATTTTTTTTTTCTGAATGCGTACTCATAACTTCTGGAAGTTGGGTGTTAAATGGTCAAATTTTCGCATCCACTTTAAAAAATTGGTTAAATATACCCTTCGTCATACTTTGAGGCTAAATTTACCCTCGATTTCATACTTTGGGGCCATATTTACCCCCATGGTTAAGAAACTTTTCACTTTTAACCTTTATTTAACAGAAAAGCCCAAACCAATGTTAAATTCTCCAATCTTTTAAAATAAATCACATCCTAGTCTAACTCAGCCGATCTGACCCATAAAAAACATACAAACAAATATACCCCCCCTTAGTTCCGTTGGTCGAATTTTTTCAACGAACAAAAATACCTCTCTTTCAACGTGCAACACTGGTAGGTAGTTTACAAATGAACTAAATGTAAAACACAATGGGATAACGGAGAAGCATGAATCTAGAGAAAACGTCTATTACAAACTTTTCTCTTGTTCGATTACGTTCAAATTTTAAATTTTGATATGCAATTATATGTGCATCAAAATTCTAGAACCAGTGAATATATTTTTTGAGTAAATGACATGATAAAAAATCTGTATAAATCTAAATTGCATATAAATATATATGAATGAAGAGATGTCCGATTGGCATATAAGGAGACCTCTTAACTCAATCATCCAGAGAAATATCCAATGGACCTAATCTATTGCATTAGTTTGTAAAGTGCCATTTTTCATGAGTTTTGCACTGATGCGAATCAATTTTTCATGAGTTATGCCTGATAAATATCTAGTGGCTTAATCTCGTTGAAAAATTGACCAACAGAACTGAAGGGGGTATATTTATTATTTGTGTTTTTTTTGTGGCCCGAGTCCGATCAGACAGATTAGATTAAGGTGTATTTTATTTTTAAAAAATGGAGTATTTAACATTCATTTGAACTTTTCTATTTAAAAAGTGTACATATGAAAAGTTTCTTAACAACGAAGATAAATTTGACTCTAAAGTATGACATCAAGGGTAAATTTGATCCCAAAGTATGACGAAGGGTATATTTAGCCAATTTCTAAAGTAGAGG
>NW_025880425.1:0-2556 GCF_002878395.1 Capsicum annuum
TTTAATTTATGTTCAGGACCCTCCTGAATAATGGGATTTTACTTTATATTCAGGACTCTTCTGAAAAATGAAATTTTACTTTATGTTCAGGACCCTCCTGAAAATTGAGAATTTTACTTTATGTTCAGGACCCTCCTGAAAAATGGGATTTTACTTTATGTTCAGCATCTTCATGAAAAAAGGGATTTTACTTTCGGGTCAGGAACCTTTTGAAAAATAGGATTTTTACCTTATGTTTAGGACCCTATTGAAAAATGGGATTTTACTTTATGTTCAGGACCCTCCTAAAAATGGGATTTTACTTTATGTTCAGTACCCTCTTTAAAAATGAGATTTTTACTTTATGTTCAGGACCCTCCTGAAAAATGGGATTTTACTTTTTGTTCAGGACCCTCCTGAAAAATGGAATTTTTACTTTATGTTCAGGACCCTCCTAGAAAATGGAATTTTACTTTCTGTTTAGGATCCTCCTAAAAAATGAGATTTTACTTTACGTTCAGGACCCTCCTGAAAAATGGGATTTTACTTTATGTTCAGGAGCCTCCTAAAAAAAATGGGATTTTACTTTATGTTCAAGACCCTCCTGCAAAACGAGAATTTACTTTCAATTCAGGACCCTCCTAAAAAATGGGACTTTACTTTCTGTTCAGGACCCTCCTGGAAAATGGGACAACGCTTTCGAAAATGAAATACTACTTTGCTATAATTGTTGTTTGGGATAATTTTCGTTCTAGTTTTAATTTTGGATTTCAGGAGCCCACTTGAAGAACAGGGTAATGAAATAGCAAGTCAGGAGCCCGCCTGAAGAACATGGTGATGAAATAGCAAGTTAGGAGCCTGCCTGAAGAACAGGGTGATGAAATAGCAAGTCAGGTGCCCGCCTAGAGAACAGAGTGAAGAAAATGAAAAGTCAAGCAATAAAGTGATGGAATAGCAAGTCAGGAGCCCGCTTGGAGCATAGGGTGAAGAAACAAAAGTCAAACAACAAAACCAAGCAATTGAAAGCCAAGCAACAGGTTGAAAGTAATTGCAAATCAGGAGCCCGCCTGAAGAATAGGGTGATAAAAGTCGAGTCAAGAACCAATAGAAGCTGTATAGATAGGATTTTTTGTAATTTCATTTATGTTTTAACTTGTAATTTTCATTTTTTGATGTAATGACAGAGCCGCGGACCGGAACCTTGATGGAACCTCACTCGACTCTCCAACTCGATTAGTCCATCTCTTTCCAAAAATTGAGATACTATTCACTCGATCCTCTCATAATGTGAGTAGGTGGGATGTCTTAAGTCAAAACCCGGTTGTCCTTCTTCCTTCTGTTTCTGTCTTTGGATAATGGTCGGGTCAAAATTTGGTCTCGCTGTCTACTTCTTTGTCTGAAAACACTTCATGTTTACATTCAAAGGGGGCATGATGTAGACACCTAATTTCGTCCCTCCCCGATGTTGTTTTACCATTTTTACCTTATCCTACCGTGTACCCTCACCTGTGTGATGATCACTCCTCAAATAACAAGAATAACAATCCCCTAACTAATTTTGTCTTATCCTAATATTCTAACAACCCACCCAACCAAAAATTGACAACACATCCTAACAACCTACCCAATCAAAATAAAACACATCACACCTACCCCCAACCCCACGTGACCCCACCTACCTCACCACTACCCCACCCTCACCTCGTATATACACACAAAAGGGAGATATCGGAAGGAGGCCATTTTTTGGAATCAAAAAGAAAAAAAGCAGAACATTCCAAGTTTCTTTTCTTCTTCACAGGGCTCTCGGATAGATACACAATAGAATACCCGGAAAAAAAAATCAAAGTCAGTCATCTTCTTTGCCATAAACTTTGGCACAAATTCCGGTCACTCGCACACCACACATGAGAATGAATATAGATTGAGAAAGAGAGAGAGAGAGAGTCACGAATAGAGTGAGAGAGTGAGACAAGAAAGACCGATGGGGTTGGAATCGGCGAGGTTGGATAGAAATCGCTAAGAATCAGGTGGGTCAAGCTTTTTTCGGTGACCTATTTGCCGAAGCTGGCCGTCTTCTAAATATTTTCAGGCGGCTTTTGCTAAAGAGCATCAAAATCGTCGGAGAGCCGACCATTTTGTCAATTTCTGTCCATCGTTGCTCTCGCCGGAATTTCGTTGCTCTCGCCAGAATTTTCTGATTCGTTTGATTTCAGTTCAGATTCAGTCTCGGATTGTTCATTATTTTCTTCCTTCTTAGGATTGAAATCCACTGAAAATTGGAGTTGTCGCGTTCGAACTACTGTTCCATGAGGCTCCGCTTTTTTTCCGGTGAGTTCTTAGTGGAATCGGCTTTTTCGGTCAGCTTCTGTCCATCACAGCTCATTGGAGCTCATATTTGGATTGGTTTTGTTTTTTTTTAGCTCTCGGTCATATTTCGGAGACTTTGGTTTCCATTTGTTTGCAATTTGCCTTCCGATTTACCTTCCGATATCTTTTTTTTTGGGGGAGTTTTTTTTATACCGGGCTGGAGTCATTTATTTTGAGATTGTCCATTGATTCTTAAATCTGTTCGAG
>NW_025880426.1:0-3713 GCF_002878395.1 Capsicum annuum
TTTTTCATTAGATAAAAGTGGAATTTTGAATTAAAGATGAATAGTTTTATTCAATTCAGGCTAAAAAAATAGGAAGAAATAAAACGGACAGAATAAGTTATATATGGGGTATTACCAAAAAAATTTATAGATGGGGTAAAAAATATTTACTCAATCATAGCAATTACTGATATATGTAATTGCAATTAATTAGATATCTAAAGTAAATGATACTTCCTTTTGGTCAGTGCACTTTTATTTATTGGATGTAGTAGCAATAGGTATTCTTTTTTGTTTGTCTAATTTAAAAATCAAGAGATAATTTATCAATAGTTTCTAATTTGAGTTTGTTAAATTAACTATAGTTATTTTTCAAAGTATAAATACTATTATATTCAAGTAATAATATAATAAAATGGTCATTTTATTTCTTGTTGTGTTAAGTCAATACTAGATAAATAAAATAGAACGAAGGAATAAGTAACATGTACAGTAGGTTGGTACAAAAATATCATTACACTATCATATTCATATCATCATGTACTTACTATGTGAACTTTTATCTATTAAACTTAAACAACTTATTTAATAAGGTCACAACATCAAGAATTTTAAATTAGAATAGTTGCAGCTCAAACGTGCCTTTACATCAAGTTCGATGATTTCGCTATTCTTGTTTTGCAATGTTCATCAAAATTCAATTTCTTTTATTTCATTTTCTTGATTAAGAAATCTCAAAAGTAAATGCTGCGAGGTTCGAAATTCGGTGAATAGTAAGCGAACGTCTTTATCTTTTCTCACTTAAATATTTTTTTTGCACATGCTACTGCTTCATATTCTGCCATGTGGTTACATATTAAACATTGTGCTCTTATCACTAGATCAAAATAATATGACATTCATGATTGTAAATCTTATTTACTAAGAATGATCTATTACATTTATAAGCGGGATTGACCCTTCTTAACATTCACAGTCTAATAATAATAATTATGGATATTGTCGAAAAATATTCTACCACTAAAAAGTAAGCCCAAGCCAAATAATGATAAGACTTCTCTCAATATCAAGTAGTAATATATTTGCCTTCTCATTAGATCTAGTTTATCTTCCTTTATGTATAATCTTGTTTTTCATGATTTCATGTTCTAATTTAATTCAATTCCTCTGTGTTAGATGTGTCTTTTCTTCATATTCTATTTTATTGACTTGTGCATAAAAATTAAGCTTTTGTGTCTCTTTTATAAACTAAAAAATCTCGAAAGTAAATTTCACGAGGCTCAAAACTTGGTGGATTATAAGCAACAAACGTCTCTATCTTTTCTCACTTAAATACATAATTTTTTATATGGTACCATTGAATATTGCACTCTCATCAATCATCACTAAATAAAGGGAAAAAACATCATTTCCACCCCAAACTATATAAGAAAAGTCTAAGCCACACATAAATTATATAAGTGACCTATTACACACCTTAACTATATAAAAGTGATATTATTACCTTCCCGCGGCCCCCATTCTAAGGCGCGTGTGTTACACTTATTTTAGGCGCGTCCAGCCTATTAAATAACAAAAGTAAACTGCCAAAAACATTAAGGGAAAAGGCATCATTTCCACCCCAAACTATAGTCGAAAATTCGAATCCACACCTAAACTATATAAGTGACCTATTACACACCTTAACTATAAAAAAATGATACTTTTTACTGACATGGTGCTGACGTGGGAGCGCGTGTAAAATACTACACCACATGCAAGTGGTGGTAGCCTGACAGGGTGTAAATAGTTTCACTTTTTTATAGTTTAGGTGTGTAATAGGTCACTAGTATAGTTTATGTGTGCCTTCGACTTTTCGGATATAGTTTGGGGTGAAAGCGATGTATTTTCTATCATGTGACTATGATTGTAAATCATATTTAAGAAAAATAATCTATTACATTTTTTAAGGGATATTTTTTGCCCTTCTTGAAATTCAAGATCTAACAATAATAACTATGAATTCCATCACTAAAACGTAAGCCTGGATGTACTTTTTTACGAATAGTCGTAGTTATCAAAAAAAAAAAAAAACTTTAGTTAACATCTGGAGTTATCTAAAAATCTTTTACCAATTATTCTAAAACTTTAAAAATTTAAAATCTCTCACTATCTTTAGAAAACCCTTTTCTACTTCTAAAATAGTTCATTGTACTGAAAATAATGTCTTAATTCCGTTCTCTATTTTTCTTTTAAAAATAGAAAAACCTTTTCTACTTCTAAAATAGTTCATTGTAGTGACACTTTTAACATATTTTCAAATCTATATATACATATATAAAGGAGACATTGTAGGTTGCTGATGTGGCCTGCCTCAATGAAAAAGTATTTATCTTTTTCTGTTTTTTTTGAATTTTTTTCACTAATATTTAATTAAATGGACAACTAAACTAATTAATAAAGGACATTTATCTTTTAATATTTACTTACTATTACCATTACAACTTTTGATATTCTTTATTTACGAAGGAAAATCATAAAAGTAAGTATTGATGGTCATTACTATTATTTCAGACTTTTGATTTCTTTGTCATAAAAACTTATTAATTTGATCATTGTAACATAAAATTTTTTTGCAGCAATTAATCAAAAAAAAATACACTCATCTCTAACCTCTATAAATTAAAGCCAGAAGTATATGATTTCAATTACACAATCCTATTAGGATCTACAAAAATATAGAAAATAGAATGCTATGCAAAAGATTCTCTATTATTTTTCGAGAGTCCACCAAACGAATTTGTCGGGTCAAGACAAATATGAATACGAGGATGACAAACAGATTCATGATAGAAGGTTTGATGGTACGGTTAGAGACGATGAGTTTGATAGAATAGAATTGAGTTTTTAACCTATTTTTGATATTGAATTGTATACAATAGAGTAAACAAAAATATTTATGAGAATTCTATTCTCTTCCTCTTCTATTTTTCTAGGGCTACATTATAATTATGAAAATTTTGTTCTCGCATTCTCTTTTTCTAGGTCTACTTTATATGGTACTTCCCATGATGAATTTATAAGTTGTATATGGAAGAGGAGAAAATTTTGTATGAAATTTGGAGTAAAAATAGGGATTTTACTTTATATTTATGAGAATTCTATTCTCTTCTTCTCTTTTTATAGGGCTACTTTATATGATATTTTCTATAATATATTTATAAGTTATATATGAGAGAATAGAAGATTTTGCATCAAAATTTTGGTGTAAAAATGAAAATTTTATAAATTTTTGACAAAAAATTAAGACAAATGAAATAATGAAAATGGGCAAAAACATGAGAAAAATAAATAAAAGAATATGAATATGTTTTACTTTGTATTCATCATTTACGTTCACGTGGTTAAGATTTATGTTCTATTAATAAGCATTCTTCATACATTTTTTAAAATTTTATTGCTTTTCAATTAATTTTTTTATTCTTGTATTCTTAAATTAGGAAAATTATTTATCTCAAATATTTCAGTTTCAGATTTTTGGAATCATTCTTTATATTAGAATTTAAATTATTGCATAAAAAAACATCTTTTCCTAAAAAATCTTTTATCTTACGTTTTTTTTAAGGAAATTGTAGTAATCAATGTAGTACCTATTGCTATTAAAAAGGTAAGAATCAATAGTAATAATTATTGATAAATAAATATTAAATTATAAAAAATTATGATATTTAATGATATTTATCATATCATGCATT
>NW_025880427.1:0-2740 GCF_002878395.1 Capsicum annuum
GTTCATAAATCCAGTAAGTGCAAACAAATAAGACCTGAAAGTAGTTTTTCTGGTCAAGTTTCGACCATGTTTTGTCCATTTGTACCACACCCCAGTTTTGATTTCACTTCGGATGATATTGTGCAACTTAAATCCCAATTCAAAATATATTGTGTTGTCAACCATATAAATTGGACTAAATAAAATTAGTTCCAGAATTCGCCTCTGAAGAAGTAGTTGAGATGTAATGAAAGTAAAGGCTTAGAAAAGATTAGCCTCGGAAAAAGTGCCTAAGATCATCTCTGTTTCTCTAAATAAAGTTGCATCTCCCTCACTATGATTTTGTTAGCCGTAATCCACACTTGCGACTAACTAAACGATATATTGTTTCATCCTCTACCCTTTCTGAAAAGAATTGAAGTTGAATGATCAAATGTTATTAGCATTTATCTCCTTGCTTGATGAAAGAGAGAGTTTACCTGGTATCCTAGCATGGTAATGATCTTGTTCGTACTCTTATTCAATTATTGAATTTGGTAATGTTTTCTTGAGTTAGGCTCTTGCTATGGGATGGTGAGAGTTATACATAACTCAGATGCTGAAAATCTTTTCTTTTTCTCTTGTAAGATAAAGATGTCAACTTCTATCTTTAAAGTTTGTATTACTGTATGTGTGCATAAATGATTCTTATTAAGTAAATATAACGAAAGCGCTGTTCACAGAGATGCTATCCATTTTTATTTATTCACTTTTTTTATTATCAAAATAGGGGTGCTTGATTTTTTCTTCAATTTAACCTGATCAGTGCAATTAAGTTTATGTGTCAAGTTTCTTGTGATATTGTAGATGACTTTGAACAAGTGGAGAAATGTTGGTATTCATGAAAGAAATTTCATCCCCATCACCCTGCTTGTAATTTATAGACTTTATGGTAACTCAAATGCATGGACAAGGCTCCATTTGGTATCCTATTTTTGTTACTGATAAGCATTCTGAATTTGTGTTACTTGTCTGTTGCTTCAGTATCTTGATGACAAGTCACAAATTAAAGATGCAGTTAGGATGGCCGAGGTAATCACCACTCTTCATTTTAACCTCTTTTGTGCTTCGGTTAGTACCTAATATTTTGGCTGAGCCGTCTCTACTTTCAGATTGGATTGACATCAACCTGGGCATTTGATGATTTTAAGGTTGAAATCACCAAGTATATTAGCTCTCCAACAATGTTAGATACCAACTTAAAAGTCTAATTATGGCTAGGAACTGTATACTGTTTCACATCGACCCATGTTGAATTGGATGTTGTGAAAATTGAAGTACCCCATTCACTAAATGGATTTCTATGTATTTGTCCCCTTTTTGTCTTTGGGACAGGTCCTAGATAAGATGAGTGGATTGAGTGCAAAAGCATTAGTAGTACTTCCATGTTATGTTTCACTGGAAGTCGGTCAGCTTGTGATTGCTAAATTGGCAACTCATAGGTAGTCAACTATGGTTAGTGGAATTTTCCTTTAGTATCAACCATAACCTATCCCACATTAAATTTGGATCTTCTTGTAATGGAGTTAATAGAGGAGTAGTGTGTCGGTTAGCAAGTAAGCCTGAAACCTTCAAGAATAAAGACGAGGACCACATTGATCAAATATTTGGTGTTAGCTTTTGCTTCCAATTCTTCAGTTTTGGTTCCATTTTCCTTAGTTTTTATTTCTTGGATGGCGTTGTTTAATATTACACCTACCGCATACATCTTAAGTTGCTTAATTCAAAGCAATTTGCCTTGTAGTTTTCTATTTTTACGGTTAGTGGATAAGGTTTTACTCTACGAAACTGGTTAAAAATCATAACTGGATGATATCAACGATCATTTGCTATTTTTGTAATGAGGATATTCTTCATATATCATTTGGATTTTGGAGGTTATTTATGGTCATGGTGTATAATCTATGTATGTGGGAAGAGGGAATTGCAAGAGGTATCTTGTCGAAGAATTATGCTTAGACGGTTGGGTCTCTTAAGGCTTTTAGTTTACTTTCAATAGCTCAAAACTTTTGTGAAGCATTTTATCAAAGATTATAATGTGAGGAGTTACTCCAAAAGATGGTAATAATACTCTTACATTATATCCCCCTTGCCTTCCAAACGAAGAAAAAAGAGGACATACATGGATTATACTGAATCTTATTCCATACTTCCTTTCTAAACTTTTTGTTCTACGCGTTTGGGCTTGCTGGGTCATTGAGTATTGAATGTGCATATTTAATCTGAATAGTTTGTCTTTGGGGAGTTACTGGAAAGGGCCAGGGAGAAAAGCAAAAAAGCGTAAACGTCTAGCAGATGAGTTCTATGAACTCCTTCATGCATCAAAGGTATAGTAAACAGTTTACAATCTCTCACATTTCAATGGATGGGATCCCATGATATTTCCTTTAAACCATAATCTATTTGTTTGCTGTGGTAGCAGGAAATTACTGCATCATCGAAATGGGAGGACTGTAAATCCCTCTTCGGAGATAGGAAAGTAGCTTCTTTTGCTTTTATTATTCTAGCATTAGTAACATGATTGCAAGGACCATTGGAGAATGATAATTGATATTATTTTCAAGGACCAACTCCTTCAATATTCTAAACTCAGTAATTCACATAGTTCTAGAATGTACCTTAGAATAATAGTTGTGTTGAATGATTTGTTGTTTTATATTCCTCAACATTTAGGTAGGCTATTTCTTTATAGTATTAGCATGAATTACCATTTTGCTAAGTG
>NW_025880427.1:2840-3821 GCF_002878395.1 Capsicum annuum
ATTAGTAACATGATTGCAAGGACCATTGGAGAATGATAATTGATATTATTTTCAAGGACCAACTCCTTCAATATTCTAAACTCAGTAATTCACATAGTTCTAGAATGTACCTTAGAATAATAGTTGTGTTGAATGATTTGTTGTTTTATATTCCTCAACATTTAGGTAGGCTATTTCTTTATAGTATTAGCATGAATTACCATTTTGCTAAGTGATTTTTAATGTTGAACTTATCCCTCTAGAAATTGGTTGATGTCAATTATTAGTTGTTCCAACACTGGGCGTTTAATAGCTCTAGAAATTAGTTTTTAAATTTCTGACATTTGTGATTGTTATAGTTTTTTAATTTCTGGCATTTGTGATTGTTTCACGGTTCTGATGAAGTATGCTGCTAAATCACTAGTTTTAATTTGTCTAGCCTCTTTGGCTATAAAATGAAATGCTCTGGATTTTTACTTTTTTATTCATAATCTCATGATTCTCATTATGTCGTAACATTGAATGTGAATTTCTTTGTTGTTATTATTTTACAGACTAATGGGTGATGAGGGCTTGCTGCTTGAAATATTTAACAAATTTGTTAATGAACTAAAAGAGGAGGAGCACAAGCATCAAGAGGATAAGGTACTTCAATTACTACAAACCCTTATTCTTCTGCTACTTTCAGGTGGGGTAGTAGATGTGTGGATGTGATTGTGGTTGATATTGTTTTGCAGAAATTTTAACTTTTTGAGAGTCGCCACTTAATTTTGAAAAGGAAATTAAGAAACCTTTAGAGAGCTACTGCAACTAATTCAAAATAGAAAAATTATTTTAAGTTAGAGATTCTACATAAGAGGTTCCTATTAACGTTTTAGGAAGGGATTAGGCACCTAAAATGTCCTCTAACTTGCAGTTATCCGGACTATTTGAAAATCGTCTTTTGATCAACTTTGAAAAAGTTTATTTTTTGAAAAGAAAAGCGATTTTAGGAATATTTTG